>NC_079213.1:17464768-17632268 GCF_029633865.1 Lampris incognitus | reverse complement strand
ACATCTGATCTAATTCTTCTCTGGGCCCTTGGTATTTCTCCAGCTTCTCGTGCTCTTTCTTCCTGATGTTGCCGTCGCTCGGGATTACTCCATCGATCACTACTGCTGTCTTCTGTTCCTGTTGACCACCACAATGTCTGGTTGGTTAGCTAGCATCCGCTTGTCAGTCTGGAACCTGAAGTCCCACAGGATCTTAGCGCTGCCATTCTCAACCACCTTTGGGGGTGTCTCCCATTTGGACTGGGGGGCTTCCAGTCTGTATTCAGTACAGATGTTCCTGTACACTATCCCAGCCTCTTGGTTATGCCTTTCGGCGTACGCTTTCCCAGCTAGCATTTTGCACCTTGTTACTAAGTGCTGGACTGTCTCAGGGGTATCTTTGCTCCAGCCTGCATCTAGGCCGAGACCCAATACACATATATACTTTTTCTTTCTCTTTTTTTCTAACCGGGGATACATTTTCAACCTCTTGTAAATACAAAAGGCTTTGTGAGAACAGGAGCGCTGTTTGGGGGATTAGGATACTAGCATTAGGACTTGAATAGCAGCAGGATATAACCCAAAGTACCTGTAGCGCCGTTCAGTCTTTAGAGAAAAAAAATAAGTATATACGTATATCTATATAGTTCTAAACAGGGAAGCTGGTTGTTATGTTCCTCCGGTTTTCACCTGTTCCTCTTGAAGCAGATGAAGAACATAAACTCGGCTATAAAGTCTATGGCGAACACCTGCTCCCGGTGCCACGGCAGATTGTGAAAACAACCACGTACCGATAGAAGATATATCTATTTCCGTACCTTTGATAAATGGGGGGGGGGGAATGCTAATTTGCCTCATTAGAATGTATTTATGTATAATTTCTATGTGACTTTGCGAAGAGCGCAGTGTTTTTCATTTCTCCGTTTCCAATAAGAGGCAGGTTTTTATTTAACTATTTGCCCCCCCCCCAGTGCGTAGCTCTCTCTCTCTCGCTCTCTCTTGATCTCCGCAGTGGTGAAACAACAAAGTCTATGAAGTGATTGTCGACGACTGCTACCGACGCTGCAGTTGCAGTGGCTTATATGATATGCTTCTCCTCCGGGATGCATTTTGGGAAAACAACATGAGACGTCGGTTCTGTTCCAACTGAGGAATGCCTACATGTTTGTGGCATGAACATTTGGGACTTGTAATAGTTTTAGGTTGTTGTTTGCTTTTCTAACATTCTCGCTCGCGCCCTCTCTCTCTTGCTCGCTCACTCGCTCCCTCTCTTCCTTCGCCTTCTTGCACTCCCCCATCTCTCCCTGCTCATTCAAATGCATATTGGGATGATGAAAGAGACTTCCAACGTAGCATCTTTTGGATTCAGACTGGATTTCGTGTGTATAATTGGCAGGAAGTTCTGATGCATTCACTCCCACAACGAAATTAAAATGATTTCTCTCCCCCCCGACATGAAATAGCCGCGCCTCCAACACAACACCACCCATCGGATGATTGTTGACACTCCATAGGATCAACATATCACTGCAATGGAGACGAGTCACTATTAATGAAACCCACGCGAATTGAAATATGGATTCGAACACGTCTGACGTTGCGCCTCGTCCCTTGCTGCTCCGTCTTTATCAGCAGGTGGTTCGCGGCTCTGATGATTGAGGCGAACTGTGTTTTTTCCCGTTTGCAGCGATTCTCCCCGTTTCTCTCAGATGCAAGCCCCACTGCGCGTTAACATTTTACTCGGGGATCGCCGGTTCGAATCCCCGTGTTGCCTCCGGCTTGGTCAGGCGTCCCTACAGACACAATTGGCCATGTCTGCGGGTGCGGGTGGGAAGCCGGATGTGGGTATGTGTCCTGGTCGCTGCACCAGCGCCTCCTCTGGTCGATCGGGGCGCCTGTTCGGTGGAGTGGGGGGAATAGCGTGATCCTTCCACGCGCTACGTCCCCCTGGTGAAACTCCTCACTGTCGGGTGAAAAGAAGCGGCTGGCGACTCCACATGTATGGGAGGAGGCATGTGGTAGTCTGCAGCCCTCCCCGGATCGGCAGAGGGGGCGGAGCAGCAACCGGGACGGCTTGGAAGAGGTAGAGGCTAGTTCCCATCGATGCAGAGAACGGTCAACTGAGCAGGCGCGAAATGCCTCTACCATGCCTCCACACGCCCCGCGAAGCATCCAGGCGCTAGGATTCTAGGAAGACCCGCCCATAGTCTGCGTCTGATTAGCTAACTTTAACCCTAACCCCGCCCTAACCCTAACCTACCCAAACAACGGAGGCAACGAGTACTTGCGCATGCTCAGTTGACCGTTCTCTGCATCGACGGGAACTAGCCTCTACCCTCGGAAGAATTTGCCGGATACAACTGGGGAGAAAAGGGGGGGGGTCATTTCACTGTCCTTTAAAAAAACGCCCTGCATGACACTAACGTGTTTACTGTAAAGCAATTCGTACAGCGAGGGGGGTTCATGAATCCCCCTGGGACGTGGTAAAGCCCAATTTAAAAACTTGCAAAAAGGGACACGGTGCACCAGCACGGTACACCGACGCCTTTGCTGGGAAGAAAGCGAGACAACCTTCAGTCCCATGCGTCGGCGGTATTTGTCTGTGCAGAATAAACGCCGACCGTCTGTTTTAACGCTGTCAGTGCTGAACTCCGTGTCGTTTTGTGTGCAGGTGGAGCCCGACAGCATCGCAGCGAGGGACGGACGCATCAAGGAAGGAGATCGCATCCTACAGGTGCCCGCTTCCGCTCCATCCACCGAATCCCTCACACTAGGACGTATAACGTGCACGCACATGCGCTTGCCACACACGCACACGCACACACGCACCCCCCCCCACAAGTTTTCATCCAAGTCTTATTGTGTTTTAGGGGCTGAGGATGCTTATTAATGTGTGTGTGTGTGTGTGTGTGTGTGTGTGTGTGTGTGTGTGTGTGTGTGTGTGTGTGTGTGTGTGTGTGTGTGTGTGTGTGTGTGTGTGTGTGTGTGATATGAGACGTACATCAAACCTCACACAAAAATACTATGCCTTCTCAATTTCTAAACATCCCCTTGTCTGAACAGAGCACAACAGCAACAGAAGGCCATCTTCATATAGACGTGACGTAATCAGTGATTTTACAATTTCTTCTTCTGGTGTCAAAAATGCCGCACAAAAAAAGACACCAAGGTCGCCGCGACAAACATCTGAAGAGAAGTCGCAAGGCATTGTTTTTAGGGGCTCGCCGAGCCGCCATTGTCTCCAGTCTAGGGGAGCATATGCATATTTAATTGCCACACTTAAGCGGGAAATGAAAGTCTTTAGTGGCTGTTACACGAGGCCCTAGATCATCTCTAGTAACCTTCTCTGTCACCATCACTCTCTCTGCCTCTCGCTGCTTCTCTCCCTCTTTGTCTCGCTTTCCGCCTCCTCCTCCCCCTCCTCTCTCGTCTCTGTTGCTGTTGCCCTGTCTTGATATCGGTATCTGATTCTGTTTTATCATAAAGCCCAAGTGAGTCTTCATATACATGCTATCCATCCCCGCGTCGTCCCCTCGCTCTTTTTCCTCTCTCACAGCACCCTGTGGAGCGCTCTCTCTTGCTGCCTCTCTTTCACTCACTCGCTGCCTCTCTCTCTCTCTCGCTCACTCGCTCGCTGCCTCCCTCTCTCTCTCGCTCGCTCGCTTGCTGCCTCTCTCTCTCTCTCGCTCGCTCGCTTGCTGCCTCTCTCTCTCTCTCCCTCACTCGCTCGCTGCCTCTCTCTCTCTCTCGCTCGCTCGCTTGCTGCCTCGCTCTCTCACTCTCTCACTCTCTCGCTGCCTCTCTCTCTCTCTCTCTCTCTCTCTCTCTCTCTCTCTCTCTCTCTCTCTCTCTCTCTCTCTCTCTCTCTCTCTCTCTCACTCTCTCTCTCTCACTCTCGCTCTCTCTCGCCCTCTCTCTCTCGCGCGCGCTCTCTCTCTCTCTCCAGCGGCAACCCTCACAGCATACAGATCAGAGCAGATAGTGTTTGGATGAGGAGGGCGCTGGGGGAGATGGCATGTCTTGGTGTGTTTTTCTGCATAGACAGCACTGTAGGTGTACACAAGTACCAGACGCCACAGTGGCTCTTCATCTTCACGTGCCATGCACTTGCTGGCGCACTTGTAGCGACACACACTGTCACTGAGAGAGTGTTAGGCTCGTGCTCGCACGGGCTCTGCTCGGCTACGGTAAAGTAACAGGACGGTTTGGTTTCTTATCAGATTGCACAGCCATTGTGTTGGTGTTTGTGAGGGGAAACGAAACGCGATCCTGCCTTTCACCCAATACCTGCTCGGATAGGCTATAGCCACCCACAGCAACCGAACTGGATTAAGTGGGTGGGGAGAATGAATAAATGAATATGTGTATGAATGAATGAATGAATGAATTACCCAAGCACCATCTGAAAGTGATCCGGTGCCAGATATCTTTATCTTATTCCGAGTGTACCGTTACCGAACTGAGTTGTGCACAAATCAGTGCATGTTTGGCTCTGTGCAACGACACACTGAGGGGGGGGGGGGGAGCACAATATATGTTTCACCTCCGTGGCACTGCACCCAAAGCTTCTGCTGCTACGTTTGTCCAAAAAAAAATGGACGTGAAATTTTGCACACCAATGCATCTGGATGGGAAGGACATACATTTGTGTCACTCTTCAACATGGCATTAGTTGATAAAAGTATCCTGCTTGTTGTGTCAGTGTGTTTTTGATATGAGCAAACGGTTTGCATGCAACACAGGTACTGTATGTTGTCCCACTGTCTCCAATGTCACATTATTTCTAAGTGTATCATCGATACGTTTCCCGATTCTTTATAGTACGTAGTGTTTTCCCACAACCTCCATTCTCTCATTGTAGTGTGAATGATTTGGGATGGGGGGGGTTACTTCTGGTCCTATTATCTCCTTCTGACAGCCCCATTACTCTAGTGAGCAAAAGATGAACTCCACCTGTCATGAAACAGTTAATTGTGTGTCTGGATGTGCGGTGGGAGCAGAGCTTGGACTGCACCCTCCCCCCCTATCGACTCCCCTTACTCGAGTTTTTGCTATAAATGCGCGGAGTCAGAGTCTGGGATGGCGGGAGTCAGGGAGGGCGGGAGGGACGGAGAAGTGGGGTGGGGGCGACTGACGATGGGAGAAAGACAGAGTGTGTGGAGTATGTGAAGGAGTATGTGAAGGCGGACCTCGCAAAAAGAATCAAGGAAGAAACGATCAGTTGCACCGTGCCCATCCTTCCCGCGTTTACACATGCTGAAAGATGGCACACGTTATCTGTGTGGTCAGTGTGTAGTCGTAAGCCATAAGCAAGCACACACACACACACACACACACACACACACACACACAGCAATGCACACACATGTGCATACACATATTACACAGGCTTACACAGGCACACACAGAGACACACACACAGAAACACATGGCAACACACACACACACTTTATAGCTAACATGCTTTTCAGTCACCCCTGTGTTTAAAAACTGTGTTTTCTTCATGAGTGTTTTTAACACTCGTTCTTTTCTTCTTGTCTTCAAATGTACAGATAAATGGCTGTGAAGTGCAGGACAGAGAGAAGGCTGTAGCCTTATTGTCAAGTGAAGATGTGAGGAGTATCGTGCTCTTGGTGACAAGGCCAGAGATGCAGGTAAACGCACAAACACACATGCACACACACACACAAGCCCATTGGCCTATGCTGACAACAACAGTAGCTGCCTGCCGAATGCCTTTTCCCTCCTCGTTGAGTGACAGCGTGGCATGATTGTTTGGAGCTTGGTGTTACACACACACACACACACACACACACACACACACACACACACACACACACACACACACAGTGAGACAGACCACACACAGAAATATGAGAGGCCGTCTAGGCCATACTTCTCAGCTACCCTCTCTCACACACTATCAAACCTCTCTCACACACTATCAAACCTCTCTCACGCACTATCAAACCTCTCTCACACACTATCAAACCTCTCTCACGCACTATCAAACCTTTCTCACACACTATCAAACCTCTCTCACACACCATCAAACCTTTCTCACACACTATCAAACCTCTCACGCACCATCAAACCTTTCTCACTTACTATCAAACCTCTCTCACGCACCATCAAACCTTTCTCACACACTATCAAACCTCTCTCACACACCATCAAACCTCTCTCAAACACCATCAAACCTCTCTCACACACTATCAAACTCTTTCATACACTATCACACTCTCTCACACACTAGCAAACTCTCTCACACACAATCAAACCTCTCTCACGCACTATCAAACCTCTCACACACACTATCAAACCTCTCTCACGCACTATCAAACCTCTCTCCCGCACTATCGAACCTCTCTCACGCACCATAAAACCTTTCTCACACACTATCAAACCTCTCTCACTTACTATCAAACCTCTCTCAAACACCATCAAACCTCTCTCACACACTATCAAACTCTTTCATACACTATCACACTCTCACACACTATCAAACTCTCTCACACACTATCAAACTCTCTCACACACTATCAAACCTCTCACACACTATCAAACTCTCTCACACACTATCAAACTATCTCACACACTATCAAACTCTCTCACACACTATCAAACTCTCTCACACACTATCAAACTCTCTCACACACTATCAAACTCTCTCACACACTATCAAACCTCTCACACACTATCAAACTCTCTCACACACTATCAAACTCTCTCACACACTATCAAACTCTCTCACACACTATCAAACTATCTCACACACTATCAAACTCTTTCATACACTATCAAACTCTCTCACACACTATCAAACTCTCTCACACACTATCAAACACTCTCATACACTATCAAGCTCTCTCACACACTATCAAACACTCTCATACACTATCAAACTCTCTCACACACTATCAAACACTCTCATACACTATCAAACTCTCTCTGGCACACTACCGAACCGCGTTTGATGTGTGTGTGAGAGAGTTTGATAGTGTGTGTGAGATTTCATAGTGTGTGAGAGTTTGATGGTGCATGAGAGAGTTTGATAGTGTGTATGAGAGGTTTGATAGTGCATGTGATAGCTTAATAGTGTGTGTGATAGTTCAATAGTGTGTGAGAGAGTTGGATAGTGTGTGAGAGAGTTGGATAGTGTGTGAGAAAATTGGATAGTGAGTGTGACAGTTTGCCAGTGCATATAAGAGGTTTGATAGTGTGTGAGAGTTTGATAGTATGCCACAGACATTTGAGTGTGTGTGTGAGAGATTTTGATAGTGCATGTAGTTGCGAATTATGGCCTACATGGTCTCTTATCAAAACACAGCAACATACAAACACACTTATCTATCTATAATAATAATAATAATATTAATACATTTTATTTGTGGGTGCCTTTCAGAGCACTCAAGAACACAAAAACAAAACAAGCAGCACCGTACCAGACAGCATAAAATCAAAACAAAGCAGGGTAGACAATAAAAAGTTAATACAACAGAAAAGTATAACATCATTATCGGCACAAAAATCAATGAAGCATGGATCAGACTGAATATGCCAGTTTGAAAAGGTGCGTTTTGAGATGGGATTTGAAGGTTGAAAAAGAGTCAATGTTGCAAATGTCTTGTGGGAGATTTTGTGTATATATATATATATATATATAATCCAGTGACTCAAGTAATTTCTTTAATCAGACAGTACAAGCCTGTTTCATGCTACATGCAATCATCAGCCGTCAATAGAGCTAAACAGTAAAGAACATAACACACACACACACACACACACACACACACACACACACACACACATATATATATATATAAATAAAGGGGGGCGGTGCCTACATTTGAATACGTGATCGCTAACCGTCCAGTAGGAGGGGAAGGGGGAGGTTGCATACAAAGTTAATGGCATTTAACTATTGGCATTTATCTATTTATAATTTCAAAGTAGATGCTTGTATCTGTGTCTGCAGCTGCATCTACTTTGTAATTATAAATAGATGCTCAACAAACGAGGAGCGGAATACTAAGATAGATGTAGGAAAAAAAACTTTAATGCATTTCAGTTCAAGCTTGTTTCATGCGTCGCGCACTCATCAGCTGTCAACGTGATTAAACAAAGACAAACACAGTCAATAAATATCTATTTATTAATTTATCTATCTATTTATCGACTGTATGATTTTCTTCATTGGCAGCGGATGAGTGCGCGACACATGAAACAAGCTTGAACTGAAATGCGTTAAAGTTTTTTCCTGCATCTATCATGTATATATATATATATACACACACACACACACACACACACACACACACACACACACACACACACACATATATATAGCCCTGTGATGACCTGGCGGCCTGTCCAGGGTGTCTCCCCGCCTGCCACCCAATGACTGCTGGAATAGGCTCCAGAACACCTGACTTTTTTCTGTATATTTGTATATATACAGACAAAACCCATACAAATGCACATATATATACATACATACACATATATACATATACATACATATATACATATACATACATACATATATACCTGTACAAAGATATGTATACATAACTATTTGTAAAGACGTGCATGTATAGAGAGACACATACATATGTAAACACATATACACACACTCATACAGACATAGTCCTAACCCCAACGGGATGATTTCAATGGTTTCAGCTGGAGGAGGAGGTGTGGCTGGAGGAGGAGCAGAGGGAGCTCCTGGAGGAGCTGAAGATGGAGATCCTGGCAGAAAGCAGGAGACAGAAAGAAGATAACAATGGAGAAGAGGTGAGGGGGGCGAAAAGTGTGGGTGGAGTAAAAGTGGCAGCTAAGTACCAGGGAAAGAGAGGATGGAAAGGAGGGGGGTGGGTAAGATGGGCGAAGGAGACGGGGGGATCAGAGGTGTGCTGTTGTACAGTAGAATGAGGAAACAAGGAGAAATTAATGAAAGAAATGAGCGATAGAAGCAGGGAGGAGATGAATGAAGAGAGTAAATTATCTGTGTTTTGCAATGCGAGGAGATAAACACCTTCAGTTGTTCAATGAAAATATAATGCTGCTGTCAACTGAAAAACACTCATAGCTGTTTGTTTTTATTTTATTTTTTGTTTTTTCACATTACTATTTAAATTAGAGATGTGCATTGCCATTCTTGGGCTAATTCCATCTAAAATAGGACAATCAAACTTGTTTAAAATCTCAAAAGCCGTTTAATTGATAATTCAAGATGCACATATGTCACGTGTCAGTTGCTTTTCTGGGTTGCTGGTTTGCTAAAACCACAATACAGATGAGCTGACTTTAGCTCTGTCGAACTGGTGCAAAGCATCTATTTTACAATGTCAATGTTGAGCGTCCAATAAGGATATGATGTAAATAATATGCAACGTTAGCTACTCCATTGAAAATGTGCAGTCAATACTCCCAATTACAAACTTGAGGCTCAAGACAAACTGAAGATCCCGTATCATCCTGTTCTCAACAAAGTCAAACAACAGCTGTGCCTCACAGCTATTACCCTATGTGTTCTTGTCTATTTTATTTTTCAACTTAAGATTCTGGAGATACAATGGTTTATTAAACAACAGTAAGAGAGTCATTCAAAAGACCCCAGTTAATTGCACTGGTGCATAATATCTCACATCTGTTGTGTCTTCCCTCTTCTTCCAGCGTCCACCAGAGGAGGAGGTGACAACTGACACAGCTACCTGCTCCTCCAACACTCAGGACAAGGACAGCGGGCTTGGACGCAGCACTGACAGCCCAGATCACCAGCCGCTGCTGGCCAGGCTCCACAGGAGGAGCACAGCCCAGGCACTGAGGGACCGATGGCGGGCAGAGCATCCCCATAGCCAGGGACGAGGACTGGAGAAGCGAGGAGCGGCATTGCCCCAGGACACCCAAAGTCTAAGGGCAATGCCCAAAAGCCAGGGCCATGAGGGCAAACTGGTTATGCGAGGCGGTGGAGGTGGACTCCTGGGACTGGAAAACCGCTTCCAGCAACTTCTGGAGCTCAAGTGCCAGATCCGCAATGGCGGAGAGTGTGGGGTATACTCCATCCGGCACAGCATCGAGTGTAGCCTCACTGAGCAGGGAGGAGGTGACGGGGGAGGTGATGGTGATGGCAGCAGTATGGATGGAGGACTTGGAGGTGAGGGAGGGATGGAGCAGGAGCTGAGGTTGCTGAACGAAGAGTTGCGTAGCATCGAGCTGGAGTGCCAGAGCATCATGCAGGCTCATCAGCTCCGCCAAACCCAGCAGCTGGACCCCGCTCAACCCTCACCCTGCTCCCCAGGACGGAGCCCCAAAGATGGATGTAGGAGACACGGCAGGCTGGCGGACATCCACGAACACCCGGAGAAGACTGACAGTGATAAGATGAGAGAGAAGGACAGCTCTAGTGCCTACAACACCGCGGAGAGTGCCCGGTCAACACCGCTGGGTGTGGAGAGATCTCCTGACCACTCTCTCCTGAGATGCGTCAACCTCACCAACCAGAAGAACCTAAAAATGGCCTCCTCTTCCTCCTCCTCCACGCCCTCCACCCCCATCCCCATTCCAAAGCCTCAGGGTGCACCCAGCTACCGCAGGACAGACCCAGGCCCTGTCATCTCCAGCAGCCCCGACCAGAGCAACCCGTCACCTTCAGAGTCGGACCCTGCCCTGCCAGCGGATGACGAGAGGTGTGAGAAGAAAGGGAGGAGTAGGACTTTGCAGAGAGGGGCTCCCTATGCCTCACCCTATCAAATAGCCCCACAACAAGGCCCCGGAGGGTCCAGGCAACTCCAGGTGGGTTCAGTCAAGAGAAAAATTGGGTCATGGGACAGGAAACTGCAGCATAGATGAGGTTCAAAAATCAGGTCATTCAGAGGGAACGAACCTAAAAAATTAAATCTCGTATGCAAGGCTGGTGTTTATCAAGCCAAGTATCAATGTGCAACTGATCACAAATGAGTAAGGACTCAACAAAATGTTTTCTTTAAAACTACACTACGCAAGTTTGGCACAGTAGCGGTGCTTGTTTGCTGTTCTTCCTTGGTGTGTTCATTCTATATCGCAAGGCAGCAGGGGCATACAGCATCAAGGTCTTGACTCCGTAAAGTCTATTTTTTGTCTCTTACCATGTATTAGCCTATTCAAATCTACTGAAGATGCAAAATTAATGCTTGTCCTTCCTTACTGTGCGAAAGCCCTCTGTTTCTGACAGCATCACGAGACCAGATGTCTTGCCTATGGAATATATAAGGACAAGAAAGGTGCATTTGTAAATCAACTCATAGATCTCCAAGTAAGCCACAACCAGGCATTTGTCCATAACCTCAACCTCATCTTCAGCCCTTTTTCTAATGCTGTGACACTCAGATAAACCCTCTCCTCAGCTAGTGTCTAGTGTTATGCTCTGACCGTAAGAGTTAGAGATGTAGTGGGGTTTTTGAAAAATGGGTGTTTGCAAGGTATACAGTATTGAGGTAATGACTCGCTAATTGTGAATTTTTGTCCCATCTATGTGGCAAAAATTATTTCATCTGCAATTCTGACCCAGAGATAAGAATGTGGATTCATTATATAGCATTATCTAATGTTCTTGCTGATGGCCTCATTTAATTATGTTGGTCCCATAGAGGCATCAACATTAAAATGTGGCAAGGGCATCCAAGTGGCGTGGCGGTCTATTCCATCGCATACCAACAGCGGGATCGCCGGTTTGAATCCCCGTGTTGCCTCCGGCTTGGTCAGGCGTCCCTACAGACACAGGTGGCCGTGTCTGTGGGTGGGAAGCCGGATGTGGGTATGTGTCCTGGTCGCTGCACTAGTGCCTCCTCTGGTCGGTTGGGGTGCCTGTTTGGGAGGGGACAGGGAACTAGGGGAAATAGCGTGATCCTCCCATGTGCTACGTCCCCCTGGCGAAACTCCTCACTGTCAGGTGAGAAGAAGCGGCTGGTGACTCCACATGTATCGAAGGAGGCATGTGGTAGTCTGCAGCCCTCCCGGATCCGCAGAGGGGGTGAAGCAGTGACCAAGATGGCTCGGAAGAGTGGGGTAATTGGCCAAGAACAATTGGGGAGAAAAGGGGGGGGGGGTTACATTGTGGCTGATAAATAAAATAATCAGTGAAAAACTCATGTTAGCTTTAATTTAAAAAATTGCAGCTTTCAACATTCTATTCTATTAATTTCTACATGTTTCTGTTCATTTCTATTCTATTCTGCTATACTGTATACGTGCTATCTTAATGGATTCTCCTGTGTGTCACAGAGCTACATGCAGTTGCTACAGCAGCACTCGTCCTTGGAGTATTCCCAGAGCCAGCTGAGTCTGCTCAGCGTCTGCCGGGAGCCCCTGCACCGCAGCGGACGCCCTGGGGAACCCCGGCTTGAGTGGAAGGTCAAGGTTCGGGCTGACGGCACACGCTACGTGGCACGGAGGCCTGCCCGTGACCGCATCCTCCGGGAGCGGGCGCTCAGGATCCGGGAGGAGCGAAGTGGAGGCATGACCACGGATGACGATGCCATGAGCGAGATGAAGATGGGCCGCTACTGGAGCAAGGAGGAGAGGAAGCAGCACCTGGCCCGGGCGAGGGAGCAGAGGAAGAGGAGGGAGTTCATGCAGAAGAGCCGTCTGGAGTGCCTGCGGGAGGGGCCGGCCAGCGGTGCCGAGGGCAGGAAAGAAGTCAACATCTTGGAGCTTAGCCACAAGAAGATGATGAAGAAACGCAACAAAAAGATCTTAGATAACTGGATGACCATCCAGGAACTGATGAGCCATGGCGCCCGAGCTCCGGAGGGCACTAAAGTACACAACGCATTCCTGTCTGTCACAACTGTGTAGGTGACAGGCTTCAACGGCTGTGACTGCATATTTCTGTCGAGGACAGTACACGTTGGTATGAATTTGTCTGCGCTTCAGGGACGACTCTTGTTTGCTCAAGTATTTGCTTCAAATGTGGCCGGTTCGCTTTTGTGAAACGCACATGAATAACTGTCCTTGATGAGGTTATTCCTTGGATTCCTCGATCAGCTTTGTGACTCTGTACACTGTAGGAAAAACGTGCTCTTGAGGAAGAGTTCAACTTCTCCACGGCAACAGACGTGACTGTGAGCTATGTGACCTCTGCTGTTCATAAGGACGAATGGAGGGAGGAGGGAACTGGAGGAAATGAATGCCTCGGCTACTGTTGACCTCTGCTGTTCATAAGAACGAATGGAGGGAGGAGGGAACTGGAGGAAAGGGGAGGAAATGAATGCCTCGGCGACTGTAGCATACTGGTTTCAGGCTAACAAACTGAAGCACAGATTTGAAGAACACCACACACACACACACATTCAACATATGTGCCGTTTCTTGACTTTCCACTCTCATCGCACATGAAGCGGTACAAACTTCAATGGCCTCGTTCAAGGTGGCATTTTTTTATACATGAAAAATACACTATTTTTCACAGTTTGTACTCCCTGTAACGTTTTGTAAAGTGATTTTTACACCGAACGCCGATGTAAATGTCAATGTTTTCATGTAATTTCTTACTAAAAAAAAAACAACTCTATAACCATTTGAGGGACCAGGATTACTCTGCAAACCAAATCATCTAGTTGGGAATAATCTCTGTTTGAGCCTGACATCTCTTTGTGTGCCACGGTTGAAAGGGAGAGGGTGCAAAGAAAAATAAAATAAAGAAATAGTAAAATTCTTAATCCTCAGAGAACCAAGTCACCCTCCCTCTCATAAAACACTGTACTTTCATCTTGTGGAAAACGTCAAGTCAGAGTTCTCTGGGAATCTCAACTCAAAGCACTGGGAATATCAACACGCCGTCTCAAAGGCCCGTGTTATTTATGAGCTCCAGTGAGCTCGGCTCTTCTCAACAGTTTTACCTCAACTCACCATCAAGACTTTGGACTCCCGAGTCACCGGCCGAAAACTTAGGCTAATTTGTTTGGTTTCTTTTCCAGTTAATGGTCCCACAACTGTTCAACCATAAACAGCGTGTGCATTATGTTAATAATGTTAAATAGTCAGTCCTACAGTATTTATATTGTTTACTCGCTTCCCTATTTATTGTAAATTCATTTTCTGATTGGTCCTGATATACGCGTCACGTGGTTTGTCTGCCTTTGATAGGCCAACACATTTCAAGGTGTTGTCAAAGCAAGTGTATCGATCTCAGTCTTTTCATCATGTAAGAATTTAGGCGAGACTCAGAACTGGTGCTTTTCACTGTAATGTTTATTGATAAAACCTTGAGTTCATTATGTGTTGATGGTGATATTTGCAAAACAAAAATTAAATAAACTGTTGCTTCTTATTAATTAATCATTTCTTTGATTCTCTGTCGATCCATCCATCCATCCATCTATCTTGCTACCCACCTACCTGTCTATCTGCCTGTATGTATGATTTTCTATCTTTGTGTTTTCTACCCATCTGCATCCATCTATACTCATCTTCTCATCTTTTGCCACACTTGTCCTTGTGCTGGTTTCATATAAACTGTGGGGGCGTCCGTGTGGCGTTCTAGTCCGTTGCCTACCAACACAGGGATCTCATCTCCACTCATCATCACCCGTTTCTCTGGGGTTGGGTCATGGTGGCAGCAAGCTAAGTAGTGCACTCCAGACGTCCCTCTCCCCAGCAACGCCCTCCAGCAGCTCCTCCTGGGGAATCCCAAGGCGTTCCCAGGCTAGACAGGACACGTAGTCCCTTCAGCGAGTTCTGGGTCTACCCCGGGGTCTCCTCCCAGCTGGATGTGCCCAGAAAACCTGCAAAGGAAGGCGCCCAGGTGGCATCCTAATCAGATGCCCGAACCATGTCAACTGGCTCCTTTCAACATGAGGGGATTGCTGGATCGAATCTCCGTGTTACCTCCGGCTTGGTCGGGTGTCCCTACAGACAAAATTGGCCGTGTCTGCGGGTGGGAAGCCGGATGTGGGTATGTTTCCTAGTCGCTGCACTAGCGCCTCCTCTGGTTGGTCAGGGCACCTGCTCGGGGGGAGGGGGAACTGGGGGGGTAGTGTGATTCCCCCCCACGCGCTATGTCCACCTGGTGAAACTCCTCACTGTCAGGTGAAAAGAAGCAGCTGGCGACTCCATGTGTATCGGAGGAGACGTGGTAGTCTGCAGCCCTACCCGGATCGGCAGAGGGGGTGGAGCAGCGATGGGGACAGCTCGGAAGAATGGGGTAACTGGCCAAGTACAATTGGGGGGAAAAAAGGGGGGGGTATAAAAATAAAAATGAAATAAAATAAAATGTGCAACCTGACACAGACATCAGTAGCACTGCGACTGTGCTGTCGTCCTTCCTGCCAAGTGTGGGGCTGGAGAGCACAAACCTGTTTGGTTATTCGGTTTGAACATGGCTGTATCAGCAGAATGAGATAAGCACGTCTCCGTCATACATACACACAGGGTTTTATGCATGCTGGGGCTGGCAGTTTAGGTGCTTTGGTTGGAAGGACACAATAGAAGGATATATTATCGCTGTGCTCCAGAATAAAAATGTACTTGTGTTGAGGACATGGATAAGTACATACCAAGGACATTTTCTGATTGTGTGTGTGTGAGTATGGATGACTGCCTGCCAGCAGGGTGGTGTGTGTGTGTGTGCATATTTGCATGCATGCGCTGTTTGTTGTCACTCAATGAATCTGAACAAGTGTTACACTGATTATTCAAGATGTAGAGGGCAGATCCTTGTAGGAAGTACTGTTAAAAACAATTGATGACAACCGAAGAGACGCGCTGAATGAGAGTACATCGTCTATGCATCTACTGGCCTGTCTATTTGAGGGTGTTTATAAATATTACTTTACACATGGGAATTTAACCACAAATTCATTAATTACTGCAATGAGAAAGTCATTATGTCTGCTTTGCGACTGCAGCAAGCACGTCATTCTGTAGAGTCGTACTTGGTTTTGATGTGTTGCACCTGATGTTACACAGATAGTCATTTTCACTGTTGCCACAGTTCATAGTATTCATATATTCACAGTGGGATGGCTGACTGACAGAGGACGTGGGGGTGGGATGGGCGTGTGTGTGTGTGTGTGTGGCGGATGGTAGTGGTGGTGTGTGCGTGTGTGGGGGGGGGGGGATGTCCATTTAGCAATAGGAGGCATCAAAGCCAAACTTCCCTCCCATTTCCTTCTCCCCATCCCCTGTCAATCCACTGTGTCTGTCCACAGATCACTGAACTGAAGAATTAATGAGAGACATCAGACCAGCATCCCCAACGCTGCGGTCTTTATGCATAATGTTACTTCAGGTAAGCACTGTGCCGACTTTCCTCGGCTACCCATTTCCCTGTATAATATCCTATCAGTCATTTCTGTGTGACAGAAGTGGCAGAGGAACTGAGGAGTGACGCTTCGCAGTCAACTCTGTGTTATAAATGATTAATCCCAACGTGCACGGCAAAGATAATTGAATACATTTGGATGCAGCTCTTCCACGGGCCAGTGGTCTAGTTCTTTGAGATTACCCACAGTAAACTAGGCAAGGATTCTCCATGCATGCTTGAAGTACAAGGGCATATATATGTACTATACACCGCGTAATGCCCAACAGGATGCACAGAAGGAATTGTTAATCCACACTGGTTTCAGATCCTATCCGTATTTAAATCGGCATGCTATAGGAACTGATCAAATTGTATCTGGCCAAACAGATTCGACCCAGTCATAGTCTATGTGATAAAAATCAGCCTATTTCTACCCAATTACGGTCAACGGTCTTGACAATCCTGCGAGTGACTTATTAGATAGGCGTTTTTGATCACTACCACAGTGACTCCTGTTGGTTTTAACTCAGTCCTGCTGTATGGCAGAATATAGGGTGACATAAAAGTGCTGAAGGATTTGTGGCAAGTCTTTTGCCCTGGGAGGGTTCACGGACACGGATTAGCAAAAACAGCGGGTCAAAGCATACAAACTCAATGGTCTTGGTTCGTACGCTGCACAGGCTGGTGCTCAGTGTTTGATGAGCCTTTTCTGTCCATTTTCACCTCTTTTCTTTTTCTCCGTCTGGTGTTCACTCATGTGTTTGTCAGTGTGTTAGTCCAGGATCCAGCTTTACTGCACAATAGAAAGAGCAGGTTGTTAGTCTCACACACCTGAGGCTGATCGTCATTCAGCCCCGCTATCGCGTCTGCTCCCCTGCGACCCACGCCCCTCTCTCTCCACTTACAGCCGAGGCTCAACCACACCCCATTACCACATACCCCCACCGCCCGACACAGGCCCGGGCTACATCCGGCCGACAGCCAACTCCCCCAACCCACCCCCGAGCGAGAGAGGAAATCGCCCACAACCATCTGCGTCCCCGGCCTATGGACCACCTTGAACTTAGGCTGTAAAGCTAAATACCAAAAGATTATCTATGTGTTGGCATCCTTCATGCGGTGGAGCCACTGGAGCAGGGCATGGTCTGAACAGAGGGTGAATGAGCGCCCCAGGAGGTAGCAGTGGAGGGCGACGACCACCCATCTGATGGCCAGACACTCCTTTTCCACAGTGCTGTACCTCCGCTCTCTCTCAGCCAGTTCGCGCCTTATGTACAGCACCGGGCAATCGACTCCCTCCACCTTCTGGGGCAAGACAGCCCCCAGCCCTCTGTCTGACAAGCCGGTCTGCAAGACAAATGGGAGAGAGAAGTTAGGAGCGTGGAGCAGGGGCTCCCCACAGAGGGCTTGTTTAATCCTATCGAATGCCACGTAACACTGCTCCGTCCAGTGGACCGGATCTGAGGCAACTTTTCGAGTGATGTTTGTAAGGGGAATGGTCAGTTAGCTGTCCAGCCCCAGGAACACCCTAACCTGCTCTTTCATCTTAGGCCTTGGGCTGGCCACAATTGTTGTGGTCTTCTCTATCTGGGGGCGCACCAGCCCCCTGCCCCAGGGGTATCCCAGATATCATACCTCCCTTGCACCACCTGGACCAAGGGGGCTGACGGGCCAGGAACCCGAACCACCTGGCCCATCCCCATCAACAGATGCTCCTTCCACCAGTGGACCGGCTTCCCGAACCACCAGCACTCCTGGCCTGATGTTAGAGGGGCCCCCAGTGGGTCGGGGAGGGCAGGGGCCAGAGCTTGGCCCCGTGGATGAGGGAAGACGGAAGGGTTAGATCGGGGACAAGGTATGGGGAGTATGGGCTGCTGCGTGGATGTGTGGGTTTTCTGCATGTGTGTGTGTGGTCCTCTTCTTGGGGCCGGGATGGGGTGACCCACTGGCTCGCCACGTCAGTCCTGGGCAGGAAGAGCGAGGCAGTCTTCCGCCAGGGTGATAGCCATGGCCAGGCCCTCAAGACGGTAGCACTGAACCAAGTCAGCGATCACAGGCCACTTGGTGGATGATGTCATTGATGTCCTGCGGACATGGTTGTAGCCACTGTCTTGCCACATCGAGGAGCTGCTGCAGCAAGATGAGGTGGCAGCCAGCATACTCCTGGCTGAGCATCCTGAACTGGTGCCGATGTCCATCTGGCGTGAGTCCCACCCATTCCAAGACAGCTCATCTGATGGCTTGGTATTCCACCTGGGAGGATGTCGGTAGGCTGTGCATGGCGGCTTGGGCTTCCCCGGTGAGCAGAGGGAGCACATGCACAGCCCCTTCCTCCTCCAGCCACATAAACACTGACACTGTGCCGTCACAGATGTCAAGGGGAGCTTCAGGGTCGTCGGCGGCTGTCATTTTAGGGAGGGTGATCTGGGGCCGATGAGTCGGGGAAGCAACCAGATTAACCCCCACGGGCAGCCGAAGGGGAATGCAGCAGCTCCCTCAGGAGCCTGGCTCTCCTCGAGGTCGGTGATTTGGTGGAGGGCTTGCCCCAGCGGAGATTCTTGTGGCTCCATCGCTTTGGGCAAGGCACCCATACAGAGCACCACTGTGGCAAGTCTCGTGCCACAGGAGACTTAAGAGACGGAGGACGGACACGGATTAGCGATAACACAGCGCATTTTTATTCACAAAATCTACAAACTCAAAAGGTCGTACGGTGCACGTGCCGGTGCTCAGTGTTTGATGAGCCTTATCTGTCCGTTTTCATCTTTCTTTTTCTCCATCCACTGTGTTCGCTCATGTGCTTGTCAGTGTGTCTTTACTGTAGAATAGAAAGAGCAGGTTGTTAGTCTCGCAGGGTTGGGGCTGATCATCAATCAACCCCTCTATCGTGTCTGCTCCCCCGCAAGCCACGCCCCCTCTCTCTCCGCTTGCAGCCGAGGCTCAACCACACCCCACAACTACAGGTTTAAATGCAGTTAATCCGGGCATTTAAAGCAGTAAGGGGCCCCTGTAGAGACTAACTACTTGGATATAAAAATTCACTGGTTTATTTTAGTGAAGAACAAAAAAAAAGAAGAAAAAAAAAAAAGATTGAACTCAGTAAAATGCAACGTGCTCTTTCCCCATGTATTCAGCCTGGTCTCTTCTTTTAATCTTCGTCGACTGTGGGGCGTTGTTCAAGTGCAGAAGAAGAATACTCTCTGCCCCCAATGCAATCACTTGCATACTGTTATATATATTTCAAATTTACAGAGAAAAAGAAAACATACAGCGAAGACATCAGCCAAGTCTCATGTGGCCAGTCATTAATCTGCTCATGGGAGTCACACTAGATTGTCATTGTTGTTGACAAACCAAAAGCACCACTCATCAGGCCTCCTGCCCTTCTCCCATCATAAATCACAAGTCCTCCAAGTCACACGAGTCATGTGAGACACACAAGCCCAGGAAAATATCAGAGAATTACAGAGAGAGAGAGAGAGAGAGAGAGAGAGAGAGAGAGAGAGAGAGAGAGAGAGAGAGAGAGAGAGAGAGACAGAAACAGAGGGATATGTGTTTCCATGTTCAGCTATGTTTCTGTTTCAAAGTTCATCACAAGCTACTGTTTTCCATCAGAGTAGGCTTCAATAACTTGCAGTAGGGTTAATTCAACTATAATATTTAAGCAATATCTCACGAGAGGGAGTGCTGCTATACTGAATATCAGCATGGCTGTGACTCGGTTGGAGGTACGAGGCCTCAAGTGTGATATTCCTTTTATACAACAGTTCTACAAGTGCCATTTATTAGTCAAAAGTAATAAGCAACAACAGGTTATGATTTGTTTGTTTATCTAATAATTTATTTGGCTCCACCAACACAAATAGCTCTGCAACTGGACTGGGACTGGACTGTTGCCAAGCAACACATGAACATTCTCCTGCACAGTAGCTTGCTCTACTTTGTGTAGCCCACATTACTGCAGGCCAGATACTTTTTATCATGTACATTTATCTGTATGTTTCCATTTATTATGCAAATGAAGGGAAGTAGGACGCGCACATCAGAAAAACCATAAATCAGGTGCTGGGCCAATAAGAAACCGAAATGAAGATAAACGAATGTACGTACACTGCAGCTCCCTAATATGCAATCTATTAAGACATCCACAAAGGGACATTTGGAGCTACGTGCTCTACTTCAGACTTCTTCCTCAGCAGTCTGAAGAAGATGATGCAGCTCAGTTTCTTTCGAGAGATGCTGCTGGTCAGAAGGGATTTCCTCGCCCCTCACACATAACGAGCACAGAAAACACACACACACAAATAGGCCTAAGGCTAGGCCAACAGCTTGCCCTGTGTTCATTTGACTCCATGATTAATAAATAAATACCTCTAATAGAATCAAATGTGGTCTTTCTTACCTTTAACAATGACCAAGACGTCATTTCCTCCTTCAGTTCCTCTGTTCGGATTCCTTGACAATTTTACATCTTGCAGCTAGAAAAGCGCTATATAAAATGCAACTTGATTGATTGATTGATTGATTGATCTGGCGAGCGCGCGGGCCTCCGATGCCGGGAGTCGCTAGTCCGGAAGTCTGTCCTGGGACATACTGCTTCTTACATAGCCTTCGATGATTTTCAGTTTTGGAAAAAAAATCTGTCAGCACTTGCCACGGTGACAGGAATGGTTAAAAAAAAAAAAGCCTGAGAGCAGCGGCCACGTCTGTGCCGCTAGGCAGAACAGACGCATGTCCGGTGGGACGGACACCTAACAGGAAAAAGAAAAGCCACCACGGCTCACAGCACACACCGTCCATCTCGGGAGAACAGCGCGGCCAGGGGTAGCCAAGATGGCGGCGTAGTGTTCGGTCTACTGCAGAACCCGCTCTGTCATGAAAACTTTTTAAAAGCAACAAAACGAACTTTCAGGATAAAAAATTGAAGCCACATGTGATGGCAAAAAAATCTGGGCTCAGATAAGAGAAAAATTACGACTCCCAGTTCTTCTCCATCCAAACGTTTTGGCAAGAGACAAAACATGGAAACCGACGCCGCAGAAAACATCATTGCTACGCTCAAGATGGCTATCAAGGAGCTAGTAGCATTGGGAAAAGTATCAGTGACCTGCAGGTTACTGTTAACTTTATTTCTGAAGATCTCAAGGAGCTGAAAGGAAAGTTGACGCACACCGAAGCGAGAGTGAGTAAAGCAGAGGAAAAAATCCAAAATTTGGAAAGCAAGGTGCTGGAGCTGCCACTATACAAACGAAGATGGAACCTGCGACTTCACGGGCTAACTGGTGAAGACGGAGAAGACGTTCGCAGAAAGGTCACAGAAATCTGCCAAAAAATGGCTCCCGACCACCGAGAGACCTTCCCGGAGGTACTCGACTCAGTGCACAGGCTTGGGCAAAGACGCGAGTCTTCAGCGGCACCACTGCCCCGTGTAGTAATCATTCAATTCACTATGAGGCATTTTCGAGACATTATCTGGAAGACGGCGAAACGATCCGACTATTTGCCGCTGCCCAGGAAGCTGCGCTTTAAGGAAGACCTTTCTCCCGAGCACCGAAAGAGGCGCAGCCTATTGTGGCCGCAGGTTGAGAAAGCACGAGAGGAGGGGAAGATTGCATACTTCGTGGGAGCCCGTGCGTTTGTGAACAGAAAGGAGATTCACTGAAGTGCCTTTCATCATGTAAGCTAATATGACTCAGGAGTTATTTTTCCTTATTCGTTTTCTAAATATAAAATATGCTGTTGTTGCTAAAAACACTTATTATGTAATGACAGAGTAGTTCTGTTCTCTCTGTAATTTACACACTTTTTCTCAGGGTGAAAAGTTAGTTACACTCAAAATTTCATCTTTATCTTTTGTTTCTTTTAATGCTCGAGGATTAAGGGACAATACCAAAAGAAAAGCACTGCTATTATATGCTAAAAGCCTGAATACTGATTTTTGTTTGATACAAGAATCTCATTCTGAACCTAATGACATTAGATTCTGGAAATCCCAATGGGGAGAGGACTTGTGGATGTCTCATGGCACAAACCACTCAGCAGGAACTCTGACTTTGAAACACAAGTTTAAAGGGAAAGTTATCTCTTCACAGACAGATCAAACGGTCACTTTATTTTGTTGGTTATTTCATTTAATGACCAGGTATTTTTATTGGGAAACGTTTATGGTTATAACAACAAACAGGAGAATATTACCTTAATGCATTCAGTAAATGTAAAAATTGATTCTATAATAAGTAAATTTGCAGATCTTAAGATCATATTCGGAGGAGACTGGAATCCTTCAATTAATGATATGTTAGATAGATGGCCAAATAAAAGTAATACAAATAATAGTTATTTGTTAGATTTTATAAATGAAAAAGATCTGATTGATATTTGGAGGTATAAGAATCCTACAGTTAAAGAATTTACGTGGAAGAACAGGTCAGGGTCATTACAGTCTCGTATTGACTATTGGTTGATTTCTGATCCATTATCTGAACATGTCTCTTCAGTTGAAATGTTACCAACACCCTTGACGGATCATAAAACTATCTTTTTGGAGCTGTATATGTCTACTAGTCATCAAACTAAAAGAGTCAACTCATATTGGAAATTAAATAATTCTCTTTTATTGAATGAATCTTTGGTAAAGGAGATTAAAATAAAAATAGATGAATGCTGGGATAGGGCATGTGCTGAAAATATGTATGGCAAAAATTGGGAGTTAATGAAATTTGAATTAAGGTCCCTTATAATGAAAAGAGGAGCTGAAATAGTTAAAAACAGAAAAAAAGAAGAATCAGAAATGATCTCTGAAAGTATTGCTTTATCATCACAGCCACTTGAAAATTTATCAGAGGATAACAAGAACAGACTTCAAATTCTACAATTAAAATTAGATAATCTATATATTCACAAGGCAAAAGGAGCCTTTGTGCGCTCTAGGAGGAGATGGCTTGAGGAGGGAGAGCAAAACTCCAGCTATTTCTTCAAATTAGAGAAACAACATAATAAATACACTTTGCAGCATGACCAAACTCTGTTCAGATGGTGTCGTCACACAAGACCCTAAAAAGATTTCTGAGACATGTGAACTATTTTATAAAGACTTATATAAGTCTAAACTGCCACCAAAAACATGGAAAGTTTCTTCAACTCTTTAGGTAATATTGAGAGCATCAGCAATGCTAATAAAGATTTGTGTGATGCCCCCATCACAACATTGGATGTTGAGGATGCTATTAAAAAAATGAAACTCTATAAGAGTCCTGGGAATGACGGATTAACCTCAGAGTTATATAAATGTTTCTCCAAGGACTTATCACGCTTTTTACATAAAGTATATATAGAAAGCATTGCTAATGAAAAGCTCCCTCCTTCATTGTCTCAGGGGTTGATCACTTTGATTCCCAAACCGCAAAAAGACCATTTGCTGTTAGATAATTGGAGACAATGACTACAAGATAATTGCTATGTGTTTGGCTAAAAAAATTGAAAAATACACTTAATGACATTATTGATGAAACACAGTCTGGTTTCATGACTGGTAGACATATAACAAACAACATAAGACTGGTGATTGATATCTTGGATCATTCAGAATTAATTATAGATAACAGCTTCATTCTTTGTGTGTTTGGTAGTGGTTGACCTTTGTTGGCTTGTTGCTCCACTCGAACAAGTGAGTGTTTCCTGCTTTGCTGTGATCAAAGACATTGTCAAAGAATATGGATAAGAACAATACACATTATTTTTCGTACTCCATTGAGGAAGGCAAGAACATAGTTGTACCCGATTCCCTTCTTACTGGAGCCCCTCCACTTGGCTCCTCCAGTAAAGACTTGGATCACATGTACGCTGATTTTAAAAGACTCTGCGAAAAAGACATTCGACTTCAATGGCACATTATCACTCTATCAGACTATTGGAGGGAACAACGTATTAAGAAGTTTCCCTCTTTTGGATTAGAGGATGCAGCTTTTCGTGAAAAATGGGAGGCTATATTGAACGAATGTTCTTTTGATCTCATCTTGCTAATCATTGAACAAACGAAAAAAGAAAGAAAATGTACAAGCAAGAATGGATGAGTTAAAAACACAAATGTCGCTAGCCAGTAATGCCTCACAACAATCTTCTTTTGAAAACGAGTTGAAAGAGAGTCTGGAGAAGTTCACCATGGAATTAAAACAGTACAAGCTGAAGAAATTCAGGAGGGATGAGAGAGACTACGTCGAAGGCAACATCTACCAGTGGAGAGAACTCACAAAGCGACAA
This sequence comes from Lampris incognitus, assembly GCF_029633865.1. Lineage (NCBI taxonomy): Eukaryota > Metazoa > Chordata > Actinopteri > Lampriformes > Lampridae > Lampris > Lampris incognitus. The sequence continues at coordinate 17,607,745 of NC_079213.1, read as the reverse complement.
CCTTGCAAGCGAATGGTGTCTTTCAATCTAAGCATGAGTGAAGAGGAGTCTGATGCCACACAAGCAACCACGTCTGCGGGTTTTTTAGGGACCCGATCACGCAAGACCACCAAAAGTCACCAGCAGAAACAACAAAGAAGAAGAAAATCAGGAGGGGGAGACATCGAACCAGGTCCGCAAATATCAAGGGACAGTCTACGGAGTCGAACGAGAAATCAACGGTAATCAATATCTCTAAATGTGCATTGACACAAGACTCTGTGAATATGCTATCAAAAGGACTAACCTTTGCCCCTATGTGTAATGCTGGTGAATTTAAAACAAAAGTGGACCTTTTTAGATTCTATAGGAATCTTCATTTAAAAGTGTGGTACCATCAAAATAATAAACACTTAAACAGCACACCTAATGTGAACTCTAATTCCACTTGTGGTGCTAAGACACTCTTTAAACCTAAGTCTAATTTCACGCCAATGTGCACCAATCCCACTTTGATTGCTTTTACCAAAAAAGTCTCACATGATATGGATGAAATGTTTTGTAATAGACAGAAAAAAGTGAAAGACAACCTTACAAGAAATGAGAGAGAAGCACTTGAATCTTTGACAAAAAATGAACAAATTATTATCAAGCCTGCTGATAAAGGCGGTGCAGTGGTGGTAATGGATAAAAGTTACTATGTCACTGAAGCTCAAAGGCAATTGGGCAATAGTGTCTACTATGAACAACTGAAAAGAAACCCAATTGAGGCAATGAAAACTGAGCTAAGGGCCATCTTATCTCATGGTAAAGACCAGAATTGGATCTCAGACAATGAATTTGCATTTCTGATGAATGAGAATCCACAAATGCCATGTTTTTACATGCTGCCTAAGATCCACAAGAATCTGGAGCACCCTGAGGGGAGACCAATCATCTCAGGCAATGGATCATTGACAGAGCCGTGTTCCCAGTTTGTGGACTTCTTTATAAAACCTTTAGTGCGGGATCTCCCGTCTTTCGTTGAGGATACCACTGATGTTTTATGCAAACTGATGAATATTAACAATGCTACTGACTGTTTCATGGTGACTTTGGATGTAGCCTCTCTTTATACTAATATTGACAACCGGGAAGGCCTGTTAGCTTTACAGCATTATTTGTCATTCCGGTCTGATAGCGTACCGCCCAACCAATTTTTACTCACTCTGACAGAATGGACTTTACACAATAATGTCTTTCTTTTCCAGGACTCTTTTTACAGACACCTAAAGGCACAGCTATGGGTGCGTGTTTTGCGCCGAATTATGCAAACCTTTTCTTGGGTCACTGGGAAGAAACATTCATATACAATCAATTGAATAATCATTTTTGTGATAAGATTGTATTTTGGGGTCGCTTTATTGATGACATCCTTTTAATTTGGTCAGGAAGTGAGGGTGAACTCTTACAATTCCATGATTATATCAATGCGACAAATTCTAACATCAAGTTGTCAATTGACTATTCCAAAATGTCTGTAAACTTTCTAGACTTATCGATTTCTATTGATGGGAGTGGCTCTCTACAAACCACAATATATAGAAAGAGTACAGACAGGAACACTTTACTCAGATCTGACAGTTTCCATGCCAAGGGACTTAAAGACAACATTCCCTTTGGACAGTTTCAGCGTTTGAAACGCATTTGCAGCAATGATTCAGATTTTAAAAACAGGCCAAAGACATGAAATTGAGATTTTGTGAAAGGGGTTATTCCCCAATTTTGATTGATGATGCAGTAAAAAAAGCCCAGTTCCAAAATCGGTCTGACCTCTTAACGAAAAATAAAAAAACTAATATGGTTAAAAACAATCCCAGACCGTGCTTCATCACACAATACAGCCGCTGTGCCTCCAGGATGAAACAAATAATCAGGTCCAATTGGAAAATGATTAATAGTGATCCACTTCTAAAGGAAATTTTCCCAAATCCACCTATGACAGTGTTCAGAAAAGCACCTTCTATAAAAGACAAACTTGTCAGGAGTTACCTGCCAGGCTCGAAAGAAAAAACATGGTGGCATAAAGACCTTTGGGGAACTTATAAGTGCGGGTCATGTAAACACTGTGTGGGTGTCATTCAGTGCAAGACATTCCTTGACCTGAAAACCCAAAAAGAATACAAAACCAATGGCTTTATCAATTGTAATTCTGAGTTTGTTGTATATCGCCTACAGTGCCCATGTGGGTGCTTTTATGTATAGGTAGGACAAAGAGGAAATTAAAAGAACGTTTTTCTGAACACAAATATGCAATAAGGATCAACAATGAAGATTATCCAATGGCCAAACACTATAGAGAAATGCACCATAGCGACCCTTCATCCTTAAGAGTCCAGGGTATTGAGATGATAAAGAAATCTGTATGTGGGGGGGACAGATTGAAAAAGTTGCCTCATCAGGAAACTTTTTGGATCTGGAATTTTAAGGCAATGGAATATCCCGGTTTGAACGAGGAGATAGACTATAGGCCTTTTTTATAAAAATGTCTAATTTATAGTCTACTGTCTTTCCGAGTCACTGTGAACATGTACCCTTATTGTGCTATAGTTGTGGGTGTGTGTACATTTAATCTGTGTTTTTGTTTTCTTTTTACAAAGAACTGTGTTAGGCACGTGACAGCGCTCTAGGATCTGTGTGAGGGGCGGGTCTTAGCAATTGGCTGCTTCAGATCCAATCAAGCAGCTAACACCTGTGCTCTGTGCCTGCACAAAAACCATTCACCCCTGTTTTGTCTCACTATGCCGTGAAGAAGGCCCGAGCCGCTACGCGTGGGCATTTTTAGGTCCTTTTTAGATATGTCCAAGTTCCAATAAAGACATTTTAATTACACGGAGTGCCTTGGTCAGAGAGATTTGTTCTCTTTTTCTCATCTGAAGCTTCATTCTTTTTTTAGATTTTTATAAAGCTTTTGATTCCATTGAACACAAACTCATATTTAAAGCACTTGAAATTTTTGGTTTTGGGAATATGTTTAAAAAATCTGTCAAAACGTTATATGCAGGTGCAAATAGTTCAATCAAACTCCCATATGGCACTACTAAAAGATTTAACTTAAATCGTGGAATCCGTCAAGGTTGTCCGATCTCGGCATATCTCTTCCTTCTTCCTATGCAATTACTCTCCATTCATTTCAAAAACAGTGATGTATTGGGTCTCTCTATTGTTGGCAGAACACTGTCTATCACTCAACTTGCAGATGATACAACACTTTTTTTAAAGGATAAATTTCAAGTTAATAAAGCAATCAAAGTCATTAACTCTTTCTCAATGGCCTCCGGCCTTAAACTGAACATTTCAAAATGTGAGCTTCTTCCTGTTAATAGTTGCACAGATACTATTATTTCTGGGATCCCTGTGAAGCATAAGGTTAAATATCTTGGTATTATAATTGAAAAAGACCAAAGCTCTAGACTATCTGAAAATTTTAATCCACTTATAGCTTCAGTCCAACAGAGGTTTAACCTTTGGCTTCAGAGATTTGTCTATTACTGGAAGATCCTTGGTAGCTAAAGTTGAAGGCCTCTCCAGACTTATATATGCAGCTATGGCACTTGATGTCTCAAAAGACATATGCACTAAAATTGACAGAATATTATTTGAATTTATCTGGAAAAAAAGTACATTATATTAAGAAGAATGTCATGATAAATAAGTTATGTTCTGGTGGGATTAATTCTTTAGACTTCACCTCCTTACACTCTTCTTTTAAAGTCAAATGGATCAAACTTTTCTTAAAAAATCCCAACTCAATCTGGAATTTTATTACTGCCCATATATTTAATTCACTTGGAGGAATGCATTTTCTCTTAAGGTGCAATTACAATATTTATAAATTACCGATAAAACTGTCCAACTTTCATAGTCAACTTTTGTTATCCTGGTCAATGATGTACTCACGCAATTTTTCTCCCCATAAATATTTCATTTGGAACAATCAAGATATTAGGTTTAAGAACAAAGCTTTATATATTAAGAGATGGGTTGATAATAAAATTTTACTTGTTAGTCAGTTACTGAATGACAATGGTCAGCTTTTCACTTATGAAGAATTTCTTTATGTATATGGTTTCCATGTTACACCAAGAGAATATTCTATTGTATTTGATGCAATACCAGATGGAGTTAGGTTATTGTTGTCTGCTCCTAAAGGTAAAAGTTGTACTATTCCAGGTTTAACTCCTGATGACATATATATTGGTAACTTGTGTCCTTTATTAAGTGATAAAGCCACTCACCAATGCGTTAGAAATATTATTCAGAGAGACATTGTTTCTAAACCTGCAGCCATTTTCTACTGGAATAATATTTAAAAATGACATAGATTGGAGGAACACTTGGATTTTATCACGAGAATATTGTATTACAAATAAGGTACGAGAAGTTACATTTAAACTGCTTCACAGATGTTATCCAGTCAAGTCCCTTCTTGTAAAATACAAGATTAATATTGACACACTCTGTTCCTTTTGTGGCAATGTGGATGAAACCATATGTCATTTATTTTGGGATTGTACCTACTCTGTTTTTTGGATTGATCTAAATAATCTCATAAATAACAAAATTGACTCTTCTTGTAAACTGGACATCCAACATGTTTTATTTGGTCTGTCACAAAATGACGAAATAAGTCCAGAAAAAATGTATATTATCAACCTTCTATTAATATTTGCTAAATTTCATATTCATTGTACCAAATTTGCACACCAGCGTCCAAACATTAGTGTATTCAAAGCACTTCTTTCATCCTATTTAGAATCTTTAAAAGAATGTATGACTCCTAAAGCCAGCAAAACCAGAAGACTATGTGAAGAATATAATTTAACTTAAATCCTGTATCTCGAGCTTTTTTATTTTGTCTTTTCTTTTCTTTTTTGATGGATACGTAAATTTTAATTTTGAAATAATTTATATTTTTGTAACTACTTTTTGTCCTATTGTGATGTAATATTTTCTTGTTTATATGTTTTGTTCAATAAAAAAATTTAAAAAAAAGAACAGCGCGGCCATTTGCCAGGGGCCTTACAACCAGACTCAGCTCGTTTGTGAAAACAGTCATTTGAGAAGCACCTGCCATGTTCATCCCCGGGAAAGGGTCCCTCAGATTTGCTCGAACCCAAGTCAAGTGTGGTCCTCTTCAGCACGGGATGTGTTAAATCCACAGGGAATTTAGTTCCGTTTGACGGATACCGTCCATCATTTTCTGGATGGGATTTTGATTCCTCTTGATTACCACCAGCACCTACGTTTGCTATCCGCAGCTGTTTGGCACCTCCCGCATTTGTAGTCGCTTTCGCAGCAATACATATCGAAGATATTTTCATTAGTTTTGCTTGATTTTTTTTTAATTTCTCATTTCGCCGTTTTTGCACTCCGCTGGGGTATTTTCGTTGGCTCATTTTGAAATTGCTGCTTCGGCCGATGTTTCACGTGACGTCTACACGAGGTTAAAGTTCAACATCACTGGGGCGACTGTAACTGGATAACACAGGCTACCATCTTTTTAAAACGCATTCGTTTGCGTCCCGGTGGCGTGGCGGCCGCGGTTCGAATCCCCGTGTTACCTCCGGCTTGGTCACGCGTCGGGTGGGAAGCCGGATGTGGGTATGTGTCCTGGACGCTGCACTAGCGCCTCCTCTGGTCGGTCGGGGCGTCTATTAAAGGGGTAGGGGGAACTGGGGGGTATAGCGTGACTCCTCCCACGTGCTACGTCCCCTGGCGAAACGCGTGTTTTTTTTCGTACCCGTTTTCCGGGAACTCTGCCTCTGATTGGCTAGTCCTTGTTGAGAGCGCGTTCGCCTGGATTCCGGGAAGACCCGCCCCATACTCTATCTCTAATTGGCTAACCCTATCCCTAACCCAAACCTTAACCATCCTAATCAACGGAGGCAACGAGTCCTAGCCAATAAGAGGCAGAGTTCCCGGTTAACGGGTACGAAAAAAAATCACGCTGGCGAAACTCCTCACTATCAGGTGAAAAGAAGCGGCTGGTGACTCCACATGTATTGGAAGAGACGTGGGAGTCGGCAGCCCTCCCCGGATCGGCAGAGGGGGTGGAGCAGCGACCGGGACTGCTCGGGAGAGTTGGGTAGATAGTTGGCCAAGCGCAATTGGGGAGAAAAAGGCGGGGGTACATTCATTTTAAAACAATTTTAAGATTGATAGCACAATAAAGGTTTGTTTCCTGACTTTATTTAAAAATGTTTTAAAAAATATAGATGTTAATTTTTTTTAATCCAATGTTGGGGGGGGCTAGACGCAGGGGGTCCCCGCAGTGCATGCCTTGCGGGCCGCGCCCCTACGCCTCTGTTTACAACCCCACGCTATCTTGGCGCACCAGCAACTGATACAGGCAGAGACGCCGAGGACGAAGGGGGTCCTGGCTAGGCCACGGCGTCGCCCGACTCGACCTTCCATCCCCAGCGATCTGCTAGCCAGTGTGCAACCTGCTGGCAACAAGCTAGATGAACTCCACTGCCGTGTTAGCTCCCAACGGGACACGGCGGGGATGCTGCTGACGTCAGCACCCCCTCGGTTTTGAAATCTGCTCGAGCATGCAAAGCCGCCGGCCCAGACGGCGTCCCATCTCGTGTCCTTAAGACCTGCTCTAGTCAGCTGAATGTTTTACACACATTCTTAACCTGTTGTTGTCACTATGTGTGGTTCCTACATGCTTCACGACCCCCCACCCCCCAAAAAATCCCTTGTAACTTGGCTTAATGACAACAGACCTGTTGCTTTGACCTCAGTAATAATGAAATGCTTTGAATAATTAGTTAAGACATATATAAATCTTAACATTCCTGCCAATTTCCTCCAGATGTGCCGGTTTCCTCCCACAGTCTAAAGACATGTAGGTCAGGTGAATCGGCCGTACTAAATTGTCCATAGGTGTGTGTGTGTGTGTGTGTGTCAGCCCTGTGATGGTCTAACGGCCTGTCTCCCTGCCTGCCGCCCAATGACTGCTGGGATAGGCTCCAGCATCCTCGCGACCCTGAGTAAGGGTAAGTGGTTTGGATAATGAATGAATGAGTTCCTGCCAACCTTGATCTGCTACAGTTTGCTCATTGGTCAAATGGATCTGTGGAAGATGCTGTGTCATTGGCTCTGCGTCTTCTTCTTCAAGGCCTCCTCGTTAGCGAGGGTTGCCAGCACCATCAGGATGACATGCTTGCCAAACAAGTCTCCTCCAGTTCTTTCTGTCCTGAGCTGATCTTGTTGCCTCCGATATGGCCCTGCGTACTGTGTTAAAACACCTTGAAGGAGAAAACACATGTCAGAAGGTTGTTATTTGCTATAGCTCTGCTCTCAGTTGAGACTGAAGAAGTCACTTAGATGAGTGATGAAACGTTTCTCTCAATAAACGTGTCCAGATGGACTGAGTCACCTCTCAGTGATTTTCTTACCTGGATTATTGAGCATGCATAATGCATGGCACAACATACAGTATGTGGCCCTGCCTCTAGCTGAATAGCCATTCATGAGTTTTTGGAAGTTGTTTGCCTTACAGTTGTTAGCTTCATTTTTGTTCTGCTCTAATTTGTCTAAGGCACCTGGAGGTTTGCACTGAAGTATCCGGGCTTCTTTCGTCCCCTTCGTCCTCTCCTTGACGACCATTCATAATTTAGCTCAAATTTTATTTGTGGAAATATGTTCATCTTTGATTTTTGTTACAATCTAAGAAAGATAAAGATAATTAATTAATGGTTATTAGAACACCTGTAAAGCGGAGTGATACATGTATAGTTAAAAGTCCCAGTGCTGTTATACTCTATACCAGCACTCATGGAATGCTTCTTGTCCAATCAAATTACTTGGTCGGAAATAACGGTTGTACAATTATAGATATCAAAATTAATCAGGGTCATCATCGGTCATCTTCACTGTGCATAGAACGGAACACACTTTGTCGTTTGTGTATACATACAATGAAATTTACTCTGCATTTAACCCACCCTAGCTCAGTGGGCAGTTGCCGTGCCGCACCCGGGGACCAACTCCAGTTCTTTTTTCCATTGCCTTGCTGAGGGGCACAGACAGAAGTATCAACCCAAACATACATGTCTTTTTGAGGGTGGGAGGAAACCAGAGCACCCGGAGGAAACCCATGCAGACACAGGGGGAACACACAAACTCCACACAGAAAGGACCTGGAATGGCCTGGGGTTCAAACCCAGGACCTTCTTGCTGTGAGGCAATGGTGCTAACCACTGGGCCACCATGCGTCTTGTAGGACATAGCTTAACACAGTGAGGAAATGCTGCCTGCTTCTTCTCTGGTTGACTCAACAGACTTGTACCAATGGCACATCTTTTTCATGGTGTTTGGCTTGCAAATTTAGACATGAACCCCACAACAGGACGAGGCACAAAACAAGTGAATACAAATATGTGAATTCTGTATACGTATCCTGTCGATGCCTAGTCCCCCATTCTTACCTAGATGTGTCTCATTCAAATTCCTTCAGTGGAAGTGTGCAGGACAGGCCTTGTGCTGGTGAATAAGCCTGCTTTAATCTAGCTCTGCCTTTGAAGCAGCCGCGAGTGAGTGAGAGGGTCTAGAAGAAAGTCAGGTGTTCTTCACACCGAGATGATGCTTTCGATGCTGTGACAGGAAATAGGTGATATGGTGCATATATGTATGTATACACACATACATTATATCAAAAGGTCAAATTATATTAATTATATTATGAGGTCAAAATTGTATTTGTCTAAGTAGGAGAGTATTGCTGGCGTTGTGTGTGGCTGCTGCTTCTCCCTCTCGTAGCCCCCCCCTTCCCATCCACCCCAGTATGTCTGTTATGTTTATCTGTTGTCTTGTTTAACCGCCATTTATCGTAAAGTGACTTTGAGTGTTAGAAAAGCGCTACATAAGTTTGATTTATCATATATATATATATATATATATATATATATATATATATATATATATATACACACACACACACACACATACACACACACATATAGTAATGAATTTGATCTATATATGTGCATATATGTATATATGCATATCTATATAAATGTATAATACATAGTCATGAATTTGATTATATAAATATATATCAAATTCATTACCTTATATATGTGTGTGTGTGCATGTGTGTGTTTCTGGCTGATGTGCCATTTTAAGAAAAGAAAAATATCCACTCTGTCAAAATGTGGTTTAAGTTATTCCTTGAATAGTAACTGCTGAAATGTGTGCACTTGGCTGGCAGAGTTCTGGGATAACTTCGCTTTGAAGATGTCTTCTTTCTTTTTCTTTTCTTTTTTCTACTTTTCTCCCCCAGAATGACATTTTAAGTTTTTGAGGAAAAACTAAAACTTGGCTTTTCAAAATTATTTGTAGCACAGAACTAAAATATATCAAATTTCTTCAAGGTATGTCTGCAGCTACTTTGACTGACAAAAACACTTTTCAGTCTGGATTTTCTGATATAGAGAAACCCAATGAAAACCAGAAGGTAATGAATGTGATGAAAAAGATACTTTGAAACAAACCTGATCATGTACTGCAGTCCTACAATCCTCTATTCTTTATTCTACCTCTATTCAGGAATCAGCAACACTTTTCACCTCATGTACTTGCACACATGAAGTGAAACAAAATACCGTTTCTCCCAGCCCACAGCAGTGCCACATACAGACAAAAACACATTTAAGAACTACAAGAACACACATATTAAAATGAACACATATATCCAACCCCCCCCCCAAAAAAAAACTTCCAAGGGAACAAACGCCAGCCGGGATGACTGTTGGAACTGCTGCTCTGCATGGGCTAGCAGCGGTTTGGATAATGGATGGATGGATGGCTGGATGGATGGATGTATCTGGTTAACTACCCCACCCTTCCAAGCCGTCCCGGTTGCTGCTCTTCTCCCTCTGCCAAGCTGAGGAGGGCTGCAGACAACCACATGCTTCCTCTGATACATGTGGAGTCGCCAACCGCTTCTTTTCACCTGACAGTGAGGAGTTTCACCAGGGGGACGTAGTGCGTCAGAGGATCACACTATTCCCCCCAGTTCACCCTCCCCCCTGAAAAGGCGCCCCGACTGACCAGAGGAGGCACTAGTGCAGCGACCAGGACACACCCACATCCGGCTTCCCACCCGCAGACACAGCCAACTGTGTCTGCAGGGACGCCTGACCAAGCCGGAGGTAACACGGGGATTCGAACCGGCGATCCCTGTGTTGGTAGGCAATGGAATAGACCGCTATGCCACCTGGATACCCCAAAATTACTCGCAACTTTTGTCCTGGGTAAGACACTAAACTGCAACCACAGGCTGTAGAGGGGTAGCACCTTACCTCGGCAAGGGCCCTTTGGCTAAGGACAACGTCCCTACTGATAGATCTGGTCCTCCTGCATGCCTGCATGGTACTTCCCATGGTGCCCAGTCCAGCCAACACATTGGGATCGGAGAAGGGAACTCTGATTTCACATCCACCTGCTGCCTTGTGGGTTGATGCCTCTTTAGGCAAAGGCTAAGAGAAGGTAACTCTGAATTCAAATCCCTGGGCACAGTCTACCCAGCTGTCAGTACCCGGAAAGGGTAAACCATGGCGGCTCCGCTCAGTCAACTCGACAGCGGTTCTGGCAACCGGCAGCTCTGTTTGTCAACTCGACAGCAGTTCTGGCAAAAAGGATTCCTCTGTGGCCGTCTCAGCTACGCTGCACCACCGAACAACAGAGGATCTTGCCAAGGGACATTATGGAGCACCAAGTGGTGTCGTCATCTAGGGTGCAGCCTCACATGTGAGGCTGCACCCTAGCAGCCTCACATGTGCCCCTGACTAAGGCGATGGGAGGAAGTGGCTGGAGGTGGTCCCCGGGCACTGCATGGCGGCTGCCCACTGCTCCTGGCTACACAGCTAGGATGGGTTAAATGCAGAGAGTAAATTTCATTTGTATGTATGTACAAAATGACTAATAAAGAATATTCTGTATTCTGTTCTATTCTATTCCATTCTAAACATCTGATGACTAAAATTTCTTACCTTATTAAAACATATAGGTTAAACAACCAGGATCTGAAAGTGTAGCATAAAATTGTGTCTAAAAAGTTGATAAAAATGTCAATTTATGACAGCGCTTCTAGCGGAAAAACAATGGCGATGCATGCGCATTGCTGACACTGAGCACCTGGAAGGTGTATGATCATTGGTCTCAAGACCAAATGTCGCTGCAATGGATGCTGCTTGTGATGACATCACAGCAGATCATTGCAGGGGATGGTTGCAGCATGCAAGAAGATTTTTTTCCCCCATTGCATCACAAGGGAAAATATCACATGTGATGGCGATTAAAATCTGTGGCCAGACAAAAAAAAAAAAAAAGAAGAGCGACAGGACATCCAGTGAGGTGGAGTCTTTAGTGTAGCACTCCAGCTTTACTGTGTTGTGTTAGGCTATGCATTACTGTATTCTACTTTTTTTGTATCGATGTATTTTTATATTATATTGTGCTATGCAAGTTTTCTAATTACTGTGGTGTAAGACAGTTACTTTATGGCTTTAAAAATACAGTAACAATTTCAATGGAAATGTGATTGCAATATGTAATGTAAAACCCTGTACTGTTGAAATCGTCATCTGAATAGCACTGTTTGATACAAAATAGCATTCAGCTAGCTAGACAAAATAACATTCTAGTACAGTAAACATGAAATGAAAAAAATAGGGCAAGACTGAAATGTGGCTATATGGAACATTACCACGGTCCACTGCCATACTGACAAAATATTTAGACCACCTTTGTTTATATAATGCCAAAGGAACTTAATTTTGAGGGCATTGAATTTTTATAGGCGGCACTGTGGCGCAGTGGGTAGCGTGGTCGCACCCACAGCAAGCAGGTCCTGGGTTCGAACCCCGGAGTTGTTCAACCTTGGGGGTCATCCCAGGTCGTCCTCTGTGTGGAGTTTGCATGTTCTCCCTGTGTCTGTGTGGGTTTCCTCCGGATGCTCTGGTTTCCTCCCACAGTCCAAAGACATGTAGGTCAGGTGAATCGGCCGTACTAAATTGTCCCTAGGTGTGAATGGGTCGGCCCTGTGATGGCCTGGTGGCCTGTCCAGGGTGTCTCCCCACCTACTGCCCAATGACTGCTGGGATAGGCTACAGCAGCCTGTGCCCCAGATTGAGATAAGCGGCTTGGATAATACATGGCTGGATGGATGAATTTTTATACAAGACAATAACTTTGTTTTTTAATCATGAGTTAAATGTTCTGGATGAGTTATGACCTTTTGCATGTGAACTATGGTGCAACATGGGTCGATTGGACCCATTAGCCTCGGTTGGCAGCCAGTCTAGGAGAAGAACAACTCTGATTTCAAACCCGGGTAGATGAAGCTCGTTAGCCTGTCAGGCAGTTCATCTAGGAGAAGGACAACTCTGATTTATACACCACCTTGCGTGTATACTCGTCTACAGGTAAGGCTTCGGGAAGAAACCCTGAGGAAAAATCTGCATCCGTCTCCATTGCCAGTCGTCTTGCTAGTCTTGCCACTGGTAGTAGGTGGTCTCGGATGAGAGAATCGGTTGATGATGCGCAACTCTTCCTCACTTTAATCATTGCGCAAGTCATCAGTCATGCATCACAGGATGATTAGATGGTCCTCGTCGCTGCGATGGACGAATAACAACAACAACATGGTGTAACATAGAAGTCGTTTTGATAAATGCACCCAGAGCTTTGAGAATGTTAACACCCTTTCAAGAAATGAGCCAAAGCAATTGATAAAAACAGTAAGGTGGTATATTGTGGGAGGCATACTGCATTCACGTCATTTATGCTGCAACAGCCAGGCTTGGCTGTAGCCTTAAACGTTGGAGAAGCAGACTTATGTCTGGAAAGCTGCCAGTTTGGCTCTACAGACTTTATGGGAATTCACAGTGGACGAAGTTAATGAGTAACATCCTCTCCTTAAAATGCACCGTCAGTATGCCTTTGGGCAAGGCAATTAACCCCAAATTGTTCCAATAATGCTGTTGAGTAGGAAATAGTAACATGACACTGTTATATGGCGTACGCAGTGGCACTGGAACATATGCATGCTTAGGAAATCCCCTCCAAAAACTTTACATGCAAGCTCAATTTCCATCGCCATCTGTGTTGTACACCTGATTAATTGCTGTTGTTTGATGTAAGGACAACCAAGTTTGCTATATATTACAACATAAAGCAATTGTTTGCAAGAGCTTTTTTCTTATTAGGAAGTCAGTGACTGATTAGGGCGTAGTAATGACTGATGATTTGCCATTCACTAAGCTTCTATTCATGGCCATAATTATTCGCTAATGACTCATTCAGACCTCTAATTAGCAAAACTGATATTTTTCACTCTCTTCCCCCATAAAGGGCATCTCACTGAGTGCCAGTTACATTTAGAGGAACTCACACTGTCTTTTTTTGTTCAGACAACTAAATGGCTCTTTTTCTTTGCATTTTGTGACTGTCATGTCGCTTCAGGCCTGCGCAGACAAAACGTGAGCACTCTTGCTTTGTGAAGCGGTCAAAACAAAAACTGACCTCTTTCGAATTTTCATTTCTGTAGAAGTGTAGAAATACATTGAGGAGCCAAAACATGAAGACCACCTGCCTAATATGCTGTTGGTCCTCCATGTGCTGCCAAAACAGCACCGACCTGCCAAGACATGGACTCTACAAGACCTCTGAAGGTGTCTTGTGGTATCTGGCACCAAAACATTAGCAGCAGATCCTTCAAGTCATGTAAGTTGCAAGGTAGAGCCACCGTGGAATGGACTTGTTGGTCCAGCACACCTCACAGATGCTCAATCAGATTGAGATCTGGGGAAATTGGAGGCCACAGCAGCACCTTGAACACTTCATCATGTCCTTTAACCCATCCCCAAACAATGTGTGCAGTGTGGCAGGGTACATTATCCTGCTGAACGAAGCCACTGCCATCAGTGAATATCACTGCCATGAAGGGGTGTATCTGGTCCGCAACGATGTTTAGGTAGGTGGCATGTGTCAAATTGACGTCTACATGAATGGCTGGACCCAGGGTTTCCCAGCAGAAAATTTCTAAGAGCATCACACTCCCTCCACTGGCTTGTCGTCTTCCCACAGTGCATCCTGGTGTATCACTTCCCCAGGCTAACAGCGCACACATACACGGCCACACACATGACCTAAAAAGAAAACAGCACTCATCGGACCATGTGACCTTCTTCCACTGTTCCAAGGTCAGCAGGTACTCACCACTGCTGACTCGGAGCACCCCAAAAGCCTTGTCGTTTCAGAACTGTTCTGACCCGGTCATCTGGCCATAACAACTTGGCCTTTGTCAAAGTTGCTCCAGTCTTTACTCGTACCCGTTTCTCCTGCGTCCAACATGTTGACTATGAGAACTAATCTAATCTACTCAGACTTTGACATGTGCCCTTGTTTGGAGATGATCTACATTATTCGGTTCACCTGTGAGTGGTCATAATGTTTTGGCTCATCAGTGTACTGAAAAGACTGAAAATATGCAAAATTTTCTCAACAATACTTTGAAAGGTGTGTGTGTGTGTTTCCCCCTTTTTGAATGCATGCCTTGGTATTTTCATGCTAAGCAAAAAAGCAATTTGCTACACACTGTCTTGTGTTTGTCAACAGCAGGGAATCCCCTGCATTTCCATCCTATGCTTCTTATCTTGAATGTATGTAGGCCATGCTGTTGTGGGTAAACAATGTATAAATCCAGGTTTACACCCACCTCCTTTCTCCATAATCTGCTCTCATCCTCGGCCTGCAGTTGTCCCTTTATTCATGTGCAGACTTAGGCTATTTATATCTCACAGGATTTAGTTGTAGAGTTTTAGTTGTTGAGGCAGCAGGGAGGCTCAGTGTTCAAAGAGGCAGTCCTGTAGTCAAACATCACTGGTTTAGGACCGATTTGTGCAGGAGACATGTGTCCTGTATGCAATATATTTCCATTTACACTGACCCAGTGCTAAATGCTTACTTTGAACATCTCAATTCAAAAGAATATGTGTGTGTGTGTGTGTGTGTGTGTGTGTGTGTGTGTGTGTGTGTGTGTGTGTGTGTGTGTGTGTGTATGTATGTATATATATGTGTGTGTGTGTGTGTGTGTGTGTGTATGTGTGTGTGTGTGTGTAGGGTTATCATGATATTGGATTTTCACCACACGATTATCATGGCCAAAACAATTCATGATAATATTATCACGATAGCTATAAAAATTTAGAAAAAAATAATGCTATCAGTCAAATTCATCTTTAACTTTGTTTGTTTTGTCTCTGTTTTTGGCAAATGAATTACACTCAAAATATGAGCATAGGGAGGTGGAGAGAGAGTCTGTAACCATAACTGTACAAAAGCATACAAAAAGAACCATCACACATGATGGATAGTGAAAAGGCAACCAGATGAACTGATGAACAAAAGATCCACAAGGCCTACCATCTGCCATCAATACGATGTCAACTGAAACAACACCACTTGCGGGGAGCCAGAGGCAGAGTTTGTGTGTGAGCACTGAGCGCTAACCATTAATCTATTTATCCACTCACTGTGATATACTGTGAATTAATGTCCACTGATCATGTCCTTACATCATTTGTCAGGATGTGATGTTGCGTGACAGTAGCCACACTGTGGTAGTACTTAGCTAGTGTAGCAGTTTGACCAAGTTTAAACCAGTCTGAGTCAATGTCAGACTTCACACAGGACACATTCATTCACAATGCACATAACTCCTGGTTATTTTTTACAACACAAACGAAATAATAATTAATTGCAAGGCAGGGAAAGAAAACGCTCAATTTAAATAAACTCAACCACACCATTAGTCAATTTTCAAAGGTTAGATTGAGGCAAAAGGGAAAGAAAAAAGTTCCATATAATTCAGTTCAGTTTATAAAGTTAATATACTCCACCTTCATCCCTGCGGCTGTTCTGTATAGGCCTGAACCCCCTCAGTCAGATCATCACAAAGACTGGACATGGATACAGGTTCAGAGGTGGCGTTACCGTCAGCCACCTCCTATATATTGATAACATCAAGCTGTATGCCAGGAATGAGTGAGACACTGACTCAAATCCACCTCACCAGACTCAGGAGCCATGACATCGGGGGGTCATTCGGACTGGACAAGTGTGGTTGAATGGTGGCAAAAAGAGGAAAGGTGGTGAGAACTGTAGGGGTTGAATTACCAGATGGGAGGATAACAGACGTACAGGACAATTACAAGTTCCAGTATCTCACAAGCAATTGGAAACCACGAGGAGGCAGCAAGGAGGTCAGCTGCAGCCAAATACCTCCAGAGAGTGAGGCAGGTCCTAAGGAGCCAGCTCAATGGGAAGAATAAGATCCAAGCCATCAATACATATCCCCTACCAGTCATCAGATATCCAGCTGGAATAATAAGCTAGCCAAGGGGTGTCTGGGTAGCTTGGTGGTCTATTCCGTGGCCTACCAACACGGGGATCGCCGGTTCGAATCCTCATGTTACCTCTGGCTTGGTTGGGTGTCCCTACAGACACAATTGGCCGTGTCTGCGGGTGGGAAGCCGGATGTGGGTATGCATCCTGGTCGCCGCACTAGTGTCTCCTCTGGTTGGTCGGGGCGCCTGTTCAAGGCGGACGGGGAACTGGGGGGAATAGCATGATCATCCCATGCACTACGTCCCCCTGGCAAAATTCCTCACTGTCAGGTGAAAGGAAGCGGCTGGCGATTCCACAAGTATCGGAGGAGGCATGCGGTACTCTGCAGCCCTCCCCGGATCGGCAGAGGGGGTGGAGCAGCGACTGGGACGGCTCAGAAGAGTGGGGTGATTGGCTGGTTACAATTGGGAAGAAAAAAAAGGAGGGGGGTAAAATAAATAAATAAATAAGCTGGTCAAAGGAGGCGATAAAGGCAACAAATATCTGAGTTCATTGCATCTATCTGCGAGCTTGCAGATGTAAAGGCATATGGAGCTGTGGCTGCTGTGGGGATTGACCCTAACCATTTTTTGGTTCCTGGGCCTTCTCTTTCTCGCCACTCAACCACACATGCCTCCTCCTTTCCAGCTCACTGTTACATTCAAATACAGAAAACGGTGCTGCCATTTAAGCAGGAACTGAGCCACCGCTGCTTCGCTTTAACAATGGGGCCTTCCTGAAACTTGTGCTGTATTCAGAGAGCATGCAGCCTAATCTTATGAGGAGCTGCTATTTCAGTGTGAAAACAAAGAGTCAGAGGGAGGTCACACCAAGCTGAGAGTAAAGGCGGCTCAATTCCTGCTTAATGAGCAGTTTAAAATATTCATAACCATAGCCCAATGCCACGTTAACACTTTAGATAATTGGAACAGAATACCTGCGGATGGGACGGGTTAGCAGGGAACAAAATGGGTTTAATTATTTCATCTGTGGGATGGCTAGGGACATAGAACAATATGGACAATTTGGATGAATGAGCGCTTACATTTTCTTCAGTGTTGCTAAGTGTGCCACAGTAAGTGTGTCGTTAGTATAGTATTGTCTGACAGTGCAGCGAATGGTACACCACTGGCTAGTCATTAATTTATCTGTTGCTATTTTAAATTGTGTATGTTAAACAACAGCCGGTGCCTAGCATTGCCATACTAATGTAAATGAATGGAATGAGGTTAGAAGTGCTGGCCAAGTGACTGACATCCTTCTGTTAGTCAAAATTACCTCCTCAAGAGGCCTAATGGGTGGTAGTCGTGGGGGGTGTGGGGGTCTCATTATTCAGCTCATTAAGAATTGACACAGTTTTTGAGACAAAGCTCTCTTGAGAGACATCCTGGTTTAGCACAGTAAAATCTCATGCTAAGTGTATGTATACTGGAGGTACAGTATACCATAACGATCTTTATATGTACAGTAGGTCTATTGTCTTGTCTTACACCGTCCCCTTATCTGTACGTTATGTCGTGTTGTCCCGGCACTGTCAGTACCAGCATGTACTTGAGTTAGCTGTTGAGATGTTTCTACAGCAATACCAACAAGACACATTTTTGTACATCCATTGTACTCGGTCAGTAAAGCGTGCCAGATTCTTCTCATCTTTTTTTCAATGCACTCAGTATCAAGTTACATTTATATAGGTTAGCCTTTGTTTACATTCTGAGCTAAAAGTTGGAAGAGATGACCTCTGGTTAGAAGACTGTCCACCTTTTTTTTTCTCAAAAGTATGGTAGCTTCTCTTGCAAAATCACTAAGGGTTTTGAATCAAATCGGGTCGGTTCACTTCAGTAAAAGTGAAATTACCTGTAATTCAAAATCAACTGGACGTGTAACTCATTTTGAAGTAGAAGTCCCTGGTACGTTTCGGCTTCTGTAGTCATAACAACAATGGCGGATTGGTTGCAGCAGGTTTCATAATCCAGCCGGGCCGACTGTTTTCTCTGGGAAACAAAGATATTCTGTTTCAGTCTCCTGTGTGAAGCAGAGGCTTTGATTAGCCCAGGATTTACTCCTTTATCGATCTCGCTGACTGCTCCTTATTTCTCCTGGTTGCTAAAGATTTAGGTTCTGACACCCCGGTGTGCTCAAAGGTGATGTGCTGGGAATATCTTACATCGCTCCTAAAATGGACCCCTGAGCCTGTTCTGAGAAACTAGTTTCCCTCATTATCTTTTTAAACATTCATTACAGGTATTCATACACATAACATCAAACGTTGAGATCAATTTTTGACACCTTTCCCCAAAAAAAATTCTCAAATATACTGTCTGCTTATCTTTAAAAACAAAGTACCATAGTCAATGTTGAATATCTACTAGGTGCCATGATTTGACAAATAACAAACATCTTCAAATAAAAACTTTTAATTATCTTGCTTAGAACAACTACAAGTTTTAATTACAGACAGTTTGGCAGGCCTCATCAGGTAAATCCTTATTTACCAGATGAAGCCTGCCAAAACGTCTGCAATTAAAATAACACAATTTAATAACATGTCTCTTACAAAACACTCTGTTAGTGAGCTTATTAATTTTAATATTGGTCTCATGTTTTTAACTAAAACTTCATTAAACAAAGATAACGGTGTAGCAAGTTTAATTGAGATAGCCCCTCCAACATATGAATTTATGAATGTTGTAAGAGCTGAAAAGACAGGTGGAGGAGTAACTATTATATTCAAGGATGAATTCCTGTGCAAGCAGACGTCTTTTGGAGATTTGCCTTTCTATTTAAACCTTTCTGTTTTATTAAGATGTTCCCACTGGGTTTTATCACCAACCATCTGCAGGCCACCAAATCATTCTGCCAGTGTTATTGAAGACTTTGCTGTATGACTGTTTGTTATCGGAGTATGACTGTTTAGTTATAACTGGTGACTTTAACATTCATACTGACAACCTCAATGACAACAGTGCCAAGGAACTTCTGGCCATTCTGGAAACCTCTGGATTAGCCCAGCATGTCAAAGTGCCCACACATAGCAAAGGTCATATAATTGGACTTAATTATCTCTAAAGGCCTGTTGATTTCATAGATAGGCATGATGGAGCTTTCTCTGTCTGACCACTCCTCTGTTTTGTTTTGTTTTTTACACTGATAAACCAAAACATTATGACCACCTGCCTAATATGCTGCTGGTCCTCCGTGTGCTGCCAAAACAGCACTGAACCACCAAGGCATATGCTCCACAAGACCCCGAAGGTGTCCTGTGGTATCTGGCACCAAAACATTAGAAGCAGATCCTTCCAGTCCTGTAAGTTGTGAGGTGGAGCCACCGTGGATTGGACTTGTCGGTCCAGCACATCCCACAGATGCTCAATCGGATTGAGATCTGAAGAATTTGAAGGCCAGGACAGCACCATGAACACATCATCATGTTCCTCAAACCATTTCTGAACAATGTGTGCAGTGTGACAGGGCACATTATCCTGCTGAAAGAGGTCACTGCTATCAGGGAATATTATTACCATGAGGAGGTATACCTGGTCTGCAAAGATGTTTAGGTAGGTGGCACATGTCAAGTTGACGTCCACATGAATGGCCAGATCTAGTTTCCCAGCAGAACATTGCCGAGAGAATCACACTGCCGCTGCTGGCTTTTCGTCTTCCCACAACGCATCCTGGTGCCATCACTTCCCCAGGTAAAAGATGCACATGCACACAGCCATCGATGTGATCCAAAAGAAAACAGGACTCGTTGGACCAGGTGATCGTCTTCCATTGCTCCAAGATCAAGTTCCAATGCTCACCTGCCCATTGTAGGCACTTTTGACGGTGGACAGTGGTCATCATGGGAACTCTGACTGGTCTGCGGCTACGCAGCAGGTTTTGATGTATTGTGTGTTGTGACACATTCTTCCTGTAACCACAATCAGAATCAGAATCATGTTAATTTGCCATGTGGGTTTGCGCTACATGGAATTTGACTCCGGTTTCATGGCACTCTCAGCGTACTTAATATAGAATGACAACACTACAAAACAACAATCTTCAGATATATACACAAGGATTTACTAATATATACAGGTGAAATAAGAGGCGATAAAGTGCAATGGTGCAGAGAATATATCAGAGATGCTGAAATAAATGTTAGCAGGTTACTAACATACATGCCTGAGGTAGATGGACATGACAGAGTAGTAATAATAATAATAAGAATGCATTTTATTTCTATATTGCATTATATGCAGTATATATATAATATATGCATTTTATTTATATATTATTTTTATGAATGAACGAATTTATTTATATAGAGCTTTTTATCATACTACCAGTATATGCACAATGTATAGTACAGTATATACAAAATGGTTGGATTTATTTGACAGTGTTAAGCATTCATTTGAATGCCAGCCTGCTGAAAGACACTGTTTATATCTGGTTGTTTTGGGATACACTGCTCTGTAGCGCCTTCCAGAGGGGAAGAGTTGGAACAGGTTGTGACCAGGGTGTGATGGGACTGCAGTGATGTTGCATGCCTGTTTTCTGACTCTGGAAGTGTATAAGTCCTGAATGGAGGGCAGGTTGGCGCCAATGATTTTCTCTTTAGACCAAAATGTCCATTGTAGTCTGTTCCTGTCCTGTTGGGTGGCCTATCCAAACCAAACAGTGATGGATGTGCAGAGGACAGACTGGATTATTGCAGTATAGAACTGAATCAGCAGTTCCTGAGGCAGGTTGAACTTCTTGAGCTGGTGGAGAAAGTACATCCTCTGCTGGGCCTTTTTGATGATTGTGTCTATGTTGGATGCCCACCTTAGGTCCTGGGAGATTGGGGAACCCAGAAATCTGTAGATCTTCACTACAGACACCAGGCTGTTGAGTACGGTGGGGGGTGGGGTGGGGGAGCAGTGTTGGGGGGGGGGGGGTTCCTCCTTAAGTCCATTGTCATCTGCACTGTTTTGAGCGTGTTCAGCTCCAGGTTGTTACGGCCGCACCAGAAAGCCAGCTGATCAACCTCCCGTCTATATGCAGACTCATCACCAACCCAGATAAGGCCAATGATGGTTGTGTCGTCCACAAACTTTAGTCCATGGGCCAGACGATATTTCGGTACACTCAAGGTGGCAAAACTTACTTATAATTTTTGAAAGGATCCATGTCTGTAGATGATATTTTGGTATGATAACCATTCCTGAGTGGCAGCTGTATCACAGTTATCAGCTCATGAAGTTAACCACCCGCTAAACTAAATTGCATTTTAGACGCTGGTGCATATCCTGGTTTAGCCTCATGGTCAGGACATTTTTTAATGTTCTATAATATTGTCTTTGGTACCATTTTAAAGGGGACCTTCTTAGCTTTCATTCAAGCCCTGTTGTGGATATTTCTCACAAATATAGAGGTCACTTGAGCTCTTCAACCCGTCAATAACACACATCTTTCTGCAATTTTCGTCTAAACTATATACTTTCTTTTAGCCCTGTGGCATCTAGGAATATCAGGGACACAAAACACAAAAACTGGAATACTCACAGGACTGTAAAGATTCAGAAAATGTATAATATACCCATACTATTTCATTGTGTGAGGTGATTGTGAGCCTTAAATGAGAACTAGACCAAAGCCAGTTAGGTCACAAACTGGTCTCTATACATTTGTTTAAATACACAATCAAAATACATGATAAAAAGGAATACCATAGTGAGGTAATGAACTATTTTAATATTTTAAACAACATTGACATTTACATATACTTAGTCAATGATACATGTAATCCCATATCATTAGTGGGTATATGTAATGGTAATGGGTAGGGTAATGGGTATATGTGAATATGGTTACATTATTGTTATCAAGCTCTGGGTAACCAAGTCCAGAATCAACATCCTGTGCGTCAATAGACTACTACCACAGTAATACCATCAGAATCATCACACTGTCATTCATCAAACTGCTCGTTTCTCTCATCATCTGACTCCCCAAGTTCAAAGTCCAGTTCTGGACTATCCTGCTGTTTTTGGTTACTGCAGGTCTTTAACCTGCACATGTCTGTGCATGGAAGTCCATTTGACAGGCACATGCAGCTTGGCATTTTGCATGAATGCACACACTTGCACGTTAGCATTTCCAAGACCACATCTGGTGCAGGTGGGGAGCGCATCCAGTAAATGGCCAGCTTGCCTTCATCGTCTGTCCATCCATACTCAGTAGGGCTTGGCACCACAGGGTTAGCCTGCAGACAGCACTTCCATATTGCTGCCTGATAGTTGGCTCGTTGAACATGCATAAAGAGACAGTCTCTACATGGTGGCAGCTGGCTGGACTCAACCTCTCCCCTTTTGGTGCAGAAGAGCTGGTAACGCAGTTTGTTCACCTCAGCAGTGCTGCTATTAGCAACATACATCCGACAGGTGAACTGCTCAATTTTCTGGAACAGCTCATCACTCACATTCCATGTCTGTCCCAGTTGACTAAAAGTCTCTTGGCAGGAAGTGTGCTTTCTCACTATCTTCAGGGCATTCAGCTTCCCTCGACCAGCGAATGCACTGACAGTGTCGCAGCCTGTGAAGGCATGTAAGCCAATTAGGCTGTCACAGATGCTGTCTCCAAGTGAACTTGCCAGTTTGGTGATGTCGACAAACCGTGTGCGGTTCTGAGTCCCACACTTCTGGTAGATGGGACAGGTGATGTCCTTCTGGAAGCCAAGACAAAGCACCATGACATCAGTGTCCTCAGCTGTGATGATAACTGACTTTGAGCCCGCATTTGCTGCATGCAATGCATGCAGGAGCAGACGGGTGTCAGCTTCTTCATGTGTGGAGTGCAGTTCTGCTGCTTCCTCACACCCATCTTCTGTCAACTTGTAGCAGGTTTCCTCACAGGTCATGTACAACACCTTGCCATGCAGCATAGCTCTGTATCATGGGAGTTTCCACTCTTCCACCAGAAACTTGATGAGACTGGTCTTGTTGGAGGAACTGCACAGAAATTTTCTCCACTGCTGGACGTGGTGTCCCCCTGCAAGATTCTTGTACTGGAGAGTGATGTCTCCACCCCGGTTCAGTCGTTCAGCATCTTTGATCGAAGTCTGGTGATAGACATCAAAAACAACATCAATCCTCCCACTCTGTGCTCCCTCATGGAGGACCTGGGTCAAGGCTGACTCTGCCACCTGTGCAAAGGTTTTGTTGTTGCCATTCATTTTTTGGACCAGGCTCATCCCATCAATGATGGAAGTAGATGGGATTGGGATGTCTTCTGCAGGAGATACATTCTTTTCAAGCTCTCTGGCAAGTGCAGCCTTGTTTGTTTTTCGTAAGGACCCATCAGCATTTGCCAGTGCCCATGGTAGTGGGCCCAATGTGTAGGCAAGGACATCCTTCAGATTCACCTTCCTGCTTTCAGCCACCAGGATCATGACTGAAAAGGTTTCTATCTGCCTTCAGAACCACATCCTGTGCTTTCTTTCCATGAGCTTGTTTTGTGCTGACATTGGAGAATGTTTTCAGACTTTGCTTGGTCATCTTGTCGTGGAATTTCACAGGTGGTGGGTCTGCATCTAACCTTGTTTGCTGGAATGCTTGGTAGGCCTCTTCTCCTTTCTCAAGAGCTCTCAAGAGATCTATGGTCACATCAGGTGGAGCCATGTTGCCAGTGGAGAGGCTAACCAAATCAATCTCATCAGGGGACATAGGATTGAGCCAGTTATTCTCCATAAGGTCCATGAGAGACTGGACATCTGCTTCATCTCTCTTGATCCTTGGACTCTGTAGATCTGGATGAGACCATTTGCACCTGCCTTGACCTGTCAGGTCTCTCAGCTGTCTGAGGTACATGCTTCTATACTCAGCTGTGAGATAATATTTGGTCACAGCTCCTGGCTTCAAGCTGAATCCCTTTGTCCCTCCAGCTGTTTGGGTGTCTTTGTTCACCGTTTCTTCTATAGCTTTGTCAACAGGGATTCGGCCAAAGGGATTGGTGGAGCCCAGTTGGACTGAGAAGCCTCCTTCCATGAATTCTGTGTACACATCTGGGTGTGTGATGGGCAGCTCAGACATCTGGGCGTAGTAGTAGGGGAGGTAGCGTGCATAATTCATCCTGTCATAAGCAAAGCACCATGGGATCATTGCTCGAATGCTAGCCAAGTGTAGCATCCAGTCTCCCTCTCTGGATGCTCGGATGAGCCCCAACAAGATTTCAACCATGTCCAAATAGGACATCCAGAAGTTCGAGAGGCTGCCGTTTCCACCTCTAAGGAACTCACGGTAGACTTCAAATAGATCCATGATGCGTGTACAAGAGCTGTTCTCGAGGACCTCCTTCAAAGCATGTTGTGAGACTTCTTTCCCAAGGTTGTCAATGGTCTTCAGTGTCTCATTCAGGTGAACCATGTCATTCCTGTGAGTTTCTTCCAACCAGGACAGGAAACCATTCAAGGTCAGTCGCATGAGAGCCTCATACAGGAGCTTGTGTAGTCGCACTGCCCTGTTGTACTTGCGGCCATCCATAACACCAGCAATTGAGCCTTCTGCAATCATGCCAGTCTCAATGCAGAGGTCTTTGAGTCCAGCATCTTGGAAACGCTTTCCTATTATTGCCAGCAGTGTGCAGATGGTGTGGAATACCCCAAGCCTAACGATGATATCATGGAACTTGTCATGGTGTTTCCATGTGATCTCGACAGCCTTCGCATACAGGGCTTGGTCAAAGACACAGACAATCTTCCTCAGGCCTAAGCACTGCATGATGCTCAGTGACTGGTTAAGCACCTCGTTGACAGTAGACATTTGTGTCGCTGGAGCATTGATGGTAGGCAGATAGCCTATATTGTCGGGGATGACCGTCATCTCTCCTCGAGTCAGGATGTTGAAGCCTGTCCAGCTGCTGACTGACTGTTCTTCTTGTTGTGACATGCGTGCTAGGACCCAAAGAAGGTTTTTCTCTCTGGCAAGCTTAGTATTGGCTGCAGTATCGGCATCTGACTTTTTGCTTTGTGGTGGCCCTACCCGTTGTCCAGCATTGTAAGTTGGTAACATTGGTGGGGGTCCATCAATGCTTCTCTTCTTTGTTTTGGGAACAGTGGGCATGGGTTGGACAGGAAGTGGGTTGACTGGCTTTGCTTGCACAGCAATCCCATTGACTCTGTGAGATGTTCCCTCACCACTGACAGTTTCTTCAAGACGGTCGATATTGTCCCAGGCTAAAGTTGTGAATATGCCAGGATGGATGTTAGCTGGAAGGGCAATGCCACTCCCTGATGATGAGAGTTTCTGGAGACACAGGGCAGTGTTGATCTCTTCCATCTGTGAATAGGACACACTGTGACCAAGTCGGTTGAGGATGTTTATCAACTCTACATTTCCTGTCAACGATTTGACACTGAATGGCAGAACCACCGGCTTGGAAGGCTTGGTATTTCCACATGTCACTGCATATACTATGTCATGGCCAAATGACTGCAGAAGGCACTGCACTCTCTGGGATGCATGATCAGGATCATTTGAGCCTGTGAGTAGAGAGTACAGGAAGATAATGAGCGACTCTGGAATGGTAGGACATTCTGCTTCTGGTTTGACTTCAGGCGGCCAGGTTTGAGGAACATCTTGACTTTTAATGTCTGCTCTCAATTTGATGGCTGCTTTGGCTATAACATCTTGTGCACTGACACTTTTCAGGGTCTGCAGCTCCCTTTTGAGAGACTGATTTTCTTTGGCAAGTTCCCTCATGGACAAGTTATCGGGATAGAGGAGGAATTTTCCTTTCTCATCAGGGAATATCTGCAAGGCTCCAGCAAACTCACTCTCCAGGTTTCGCCTTATGTGCTTCTTGGTTGATTCCTTGACTTGGGCAATGCCTTGGGAGTTCATTGAAGCTACCAGTCTAGAAGAGAGATCAGTCATTGTCATCACTTGAGGATTGCCAAAAAGCTCCATCCTGATGAAGAGGAACAGCTCATTGTATGCCTTATTCACAGCAGCTTCATACTGGGCTGCAGCATCATCATCTTCATTGCTGGCAACCTCTCCTTTGGAAACCTCTTCTTTGGTGTAAAGTCTATAGCATGACCTGTGGTAGTGCCCTTCAGCTGCTACAAGGTCTCTACTCACAATGGCAAGGATTCTGCTGTCCCTTTTCTTTGTGGCTGCACTCCTGATCTTTGCATCAGCTTGCAGTTCTCGACACTGCACCAGTACTTCTCTCGTATTCTGTCTCTTGGAATATTTGCTGTTTTTCTGACAAAATATGCACTCTGCATCATAAGTCCTAGATGTACTTGGAGCATGTCGAGCTACTCTCTTAGATTGTTTCTCTTCAGCAGAGACACAACTTTTCTTTTCTTTTGCAAGGAGGCCATCAAGAATTTGCTTCATAGTGAAGATACTGCGACACTTTCTGTGGTAGTAGATTGCTGGAATCTGTCCCTCAGGAATGTCTTTTGCCAGTTTCAAAACTGGTGCATGATTTCGTATCTGAGCTGCCCTGAGCAGAGTTCTCCATGAGTCGACACTTTGTAGTGAAACAAGCTTATCTGTATCATCAGAACAGTGGATAATGCACTCCACCCGTGGGCGCTTTGGTATTGGGTAAAAACTTGCTTGTTCACCAGTGGCCATATTCAGTCAGTTTTCACCTGCCACATACAAACAAATACATGTAACTTAGGTGTATGAACACTACTAAAACAAAGTTTACTTTGCTTCACCAGCGTCATATTACCATTATTTATCTTACATAGCCACAAATAGATACATTACCTAGTTGCTATGCAACAGCTGTATTTTGTCCACATGAGGCCGCTAAAATCAACACAAGATGAAAGTTCCTCGTAGCCACTTTAATTAATCATATTAACATATACATTAAAAGAACATGCTAACATTATGGGAAATTAGCTTACAATCTTCTCCAGAGTGAGACAAGAAGATAGATACCAGTTTCCTCTATATGTGTTTAGTAGAAAGCTATCTGGCTGCACGTTAGCCTAGCTTAGCACAATGAATGGAAGTACACAGTACTGGTTATCCTTGGTTGTTGGCCAACTAAGAACTGTCCCAGAGTTTAAGCTAGGCTAATCAGTACCAGGGGTGTTGAAATGCTATATTTGTAAAAATCTGGGCAAATACACAATCGTGAGAGGCACAGAAACAGGTTTCCTGAAAGAAAAATGAAATAGCTGCTCATTTGGAAAGGTTATCATGTATTATTTTACTTCTGTTAGTGTACCAAATAAAATGGCACCAGTGAAGTTGTGTCACCTTGGGTGATATCGATATCTGGTCTGACCCATGGACTAACTGGCTTTGGTCTAGTTAGTTTCTTAGTAATAATGCCCTTCTAATTTAAGGTTCACAATCACCTCACACAATGAAATAGTATGGGTATATTATACATTTCCTGAATCTTTACAGTCCTGTGAGTATTCCAGTTTTTGTGTTTTGTGTCCCTGATATTCCTAGATGCCACAGGGCTAAAAGAAAGTATATAGTTTAGGCGAACATTGCAGAAAGATGTGTGTTATTGACGGGTTGAAGAGCTCAAGTGACCTCTATATTTGTGAGAAATATCCACAACAGGGCTTGAATGAAAGCTAAGAAGGTCCCCTTTAAAATGATACCAAAGACAATATTATAGAACATTGAAAAATGTCCTGACCATGAGGCTAAACCAGGATATGCACCAGCGTCTAAAATGCAATTTACTTTAGGGGGTGGTTAACTTCATGAGCTGATAACTGTGATACAGCTGCCACTCAGGAATGGTTATCATACCAAAATATCATCTACAGACATGGATCCTTTCAAAAATTATAAGTAAGTTTTGCCACCTTGAGTGTACCGAAATAGGAAATTTTGGGCTCTGGCCCATGGACTACTTCAGGAGATTAACAGATGGGTCACCTGAGGTGCAGTATTTGTGTAGACGGAGAAGAGCGGAGGGGAGAGCACACATCCCCGGGGGGCACCATCATTAATAAACCATAATTAATATTTTCTATGACTTGTGCCACAGCAGACCTTCTGTCAGTTCGGACCAGATGGGATAACCTTCGCTGCCCTCACACGTCGATGAGCCTTGGGTGCCCAACATCCTGTCATCGGTTTGTGGTTTGTCCCTCCTCAGACCACTGTCGGTAAGTACTCACCACTGCCGACCAGAAGCACCCCTCAAGCCTTGCCATTTCGGATATGCTCTGACCCAGTTTCTGGCCATAACAATTCGGTCAAAGTCGCTCAGATCTTCACTCCTGCTCATTTCTCCTGCATCCAACACATTGGCTGCAAAAACTGATTGTTCGCTTACCATCTAATCCACCTAGACCTTGACATGTGCCATTGTTTGGAGATGATCAACATTATTTGGTTCACCTGTGAGTGGTCATAATGTTTTGGCTAATCAGTGTATATGCCTGTTATTCCCATCATCCTTACTAGAACAGGTTCAGTCAAAAAGCGTTTTATCAGTGAGAATACCATCTTCATCTTCCATGGCTTCACTCACTTTGTTTTCTGTAAGAGAAGTGCTCAACAAATGAGGAGCGGAATATTAAGACATCAGCTGTCAATCAATGATTGACAGATGATGATTACTTATGGCATGAAACAGGCTTGTACTGTCCATTAAAGAACTTACTTGAATCACTGGATTATTTTGCTCCTTATTTGTTGAGCACTTTCCCTACCGTTGCTTCATTTAACGAAGTTATATATACGTACATACAGATTGCTTACTGAATGTTATCTTTACTATCTTATTACAACGAGTAGTGTCTGTGGTAATTTCATAATAAACATAATCCCAGTGTGTGTCAGCGCTGTGATGACCTGGCGGCCTGTCCAGAGTGTCTGCCTGCCACCCAATGACTGCTGGGATAGGCTCCTGCATCCCCGCGACCCTGAGAGCAGGATAAGCGGTTTGGATAATAGATGGATGGATAGAAAATTGAAAGCACCACTGATGCCACTGCACCTGTCACGGTTAAAAAATTATCTGGCAAGCAAAAAGCACCTTGGAGAAATATTCTCTCTGTGAACATTCAAAAAATGGAGTGCAGAAAAGCAGAGTGTAGATGGCAGAAAATAAAACTTCAGGTACACTATAACATTTATAAGGAAAGACTGCAGACGTAACCTAGAATTGAGAAAGGCTAGACAATGCCTTTTCGCTAACATTATTAACCAAAAACATTAACAATGCATGCAATTTGTTTTCCACTGTTGATTAACTGACAAATCCCCCAACATCATCTGAATTTTTTTCCATCGATAAATGTAATAACTCATCCAGCTGCTGTCTTAATCCTATTCCCTCAAGCCTTTTTAAAAATGTTTTAAGCTGCCTGGCAACAGACCTATTGCAAATAGTTAAGACAGTCAGTAATTTTCCAAAGGCCTGAAAAACTGCTGTCACTGGGTGTCTCTTAAAAAAATTTTTTTTTTAATCTGGATGCCTCTGCAATTAGCAACTACAGACCAATTCAAATTTGCCTTTCATAACTAAAATCACTGAAAAGGTTATTCTTCAACTAGTCAGTAGCTTTTTAACATCAAATGGATTGATGGACAATTTCCAATCAGGATTTTGGGCCCACCGCAGCACTGAAACTTCATGTATTCAGCTTTTAGATGAAATCCATCACTCTGTCTTAATACTACTTGATCTTAGTGTTGCTTTCAACGGTATTAACCATACACTACCATTAGACAGACTAGAGAAATGGGTTGGGCTTTCTGAAACTGTCCTGAATTTGTCTTATTTGATACTTTGATAGGGACTCAATTGGCTGCTATATATTTAATCATAAGAAAATGACTTGCAGGGTCCCCCAAGGCTCAATCCTTGGACCAGTGCTATTTAACCTTTGCATGCTCCCATTAGGTCAAGTTCTGTGACACACCAAAGTCTCTTATCATAACTATGAAGACGACACTCAAATATACATCGCTCTTTTGCTGTGTGAATATAGTCCCTTAGGTCCACTATCAGTACTTGGAACAAATTAATGACCGGATATTCCAGAATTGTCTCCAATTAAATAAAGATAAAAATGACACCATTGTCTTTAGCCCTAGGGAAGAGAGGTTGGAAGTTACTGCTCCCCTTGAATCCCTGTCAGTGAAGACTACAAGCCAAGCCAGAAATGTGGGTATAATCATGGGCACCTTAACATTACTTAGGTCCTGGGGCTACAGATGTTTTGCTACCGATAGAGTCATTTTTCCATGTGTAAAAGTGCATCACCAAGTGTGCTAACATGCTCTGAAGTCCTGCCTTATGAACAATCCCAGTTCAATTCATTTTTATGCATAAAACTGAATCAAGCTTGTTAAATAAGCCAACATTCTGACATGTAAACCATCCTCTTTCTAATATTTTTTATATGGAAAGCGCATCACTAAGCGGGTAACATGTACCAACATACATCCCAACTTGTAAACTATCCAGTTTCTATTCATTTTTGTATGAAAAGTGCATCACCCGCCTTGTAAAGAATCCTTGTTCTGTTCATTTTTGTATGTGTAAAAGCGCATCACCAAGCATTTAAACATGCTCCAACATCCCACCTTGTTGACGAACACCATTCTATTCATTTTGTAAGTGTGAAAACAGCACCACATACCAAGTTAACATATGGAGACATCGTGCCTTACAACCAAGTTCGATTCATTTTTTACGTGTAAAAGTGTATGACCAAGTGGGTTAAAATACCCCGACGTCCCACCGGGGAAAACATGTCTCGTGAGGCCCCTGGTCCTCAGTCGGAGCTCAGGGCCCGGAGGCTTAAGACCCGGTACGCCTGTGCATTAAGGCAGCCACGGGTGTAATTAAAGACTTGGTTATATTAATTATAGACATTTTGATAGCCAAATCAAGACAGTAAGAAAGTTGGCTTATTACCGTCTTAAAAACATAGCAAGAATAAGAGGATTCATGTGTATTTATAGAAGACTTGGAAAGAACACTGATGTTAGAGTTCGGACAGAAGACTGCACATGTAAGTCCAGTTCTCAGATCACTTAACTGGCTTCCATAAGAGAAAGGCTTTTAAAATACTGCTCTTTGTTTGTCAATCTCTTAGTGGTTCAGAGCCAAAATACCTCAGTGACCGGCTTTTAGATAATACCTTTGCCTTTGTGTCTAAAATGTGCTGTATAAATAACCTTGCCTGTCTGCACTTTATCATTAATATTATTGCTAGCAAATGGATATCAGTTACTTTTCTTGTGAGAGCAGCTGATACAAGTTTGATAACAGTAGCTGATATAGTTTTTTTACAACTGTCCCATGAGTTCAGCAGGGGCTTCTTAGCTTTCTGTTAAACATGTAAATTTATGTACACGCTTCAAGTTTATGTTCACTTCAAGTAAAAGACACCTAAAACAACATGCTGTTGAGGTTTTTTCATAATAGCAGTAGCAAGGCTCAAAATCTATATTGTGCAATCATTTTGATCCTTTCAGGCAGTCAATTAAGCAGATATGTGGATCACAGTCCTCAAGTGTTTGGATGAGTTGCTTTACCCTCCATGAAAAGTTTCCCTAAACGGCCTGCTTGGGTATGGGAGCTTCTGGGCAAGTGTCATTAGTCCTGATGAGAGCAAATTGATTCATCGGTAAGAGGATTGCAAGAAGAACAATTGCTTCCTAAAAAAAAAAAACTAAGAGGAGACGTTGCATCCTCTATGAGTGAATGTGCACAGATGGTGTTCCCTCTCTCTACAGTCTCTCTGAAGCAGTGAAAAATGAAGACAGGAAATGAGAACAAAATTCAAGTTCCACTCAAAGATATTGATTTGGGTTCTGCTGACTTTATGAGAAGCCGCATCGTGATGCTGTCATGTAGAGAGAGACTGGGGCCAGCGGGACAGTCACGTTGAGCTGAAAGGTTAGAAAGGGGTTAAAGTCATCTTGTTCACATCCACCCATCCATCCATTATCCAAACCGCTTATCCTGCTCTCAGGGTCGCAGGGATGCTGCAGCTTATCCCAGCAGTCATTGGGCGGCAGGTGGGGAGACACCCTGGATAGGCGTGAGTCTCTAATGTGGTAAAACCTATACCCAAAATTAGCTGGTCGTTCCATCGTTCATACTGGGGAAAAAAAACTGATTAAAAATAATCACCGAAAGTTGAATCAGTTGAGGGTGAGTTGAGACTGAAGAGGTCACTTAGATGAGTGATGAAACGATGTGTCGGGCATACAGGCAGCGTAGAGGTCTGTTCCGTTGTCTACCAACAGGTGGATCACCAGTTAGAATCCCCGTGTTACCTCCAGCCTAGTCGGGTGTTCCTACAGACACAGTTGTCCATGTCTGCGGGTGGGAAGCTGGATGTGGGTATGTGTCCTGGTCGCTGCACTAGCGCCTCCTCTGGTCGGTCGGGGGCGCCTGTTCGGGGGGGGGGGGCTGGGGGGGAATAGCGTGATCCTCCCACGCACTACATCCCCCTGGTGAAACTCCTCACTGTCAGGTGAAAAGAAGCGGCTGGTGACTCCACACGTATCGGAGGAGGCATGCGATAGTCTGCAGCCCTCCCCAGATCGGCAGAGGGGGTGGAGCAGTGACCGGGACGGCTCGGAAGAGTGGGATTATTGGCCAAGTACAATTGGGGAGAAGGAAAAAAAAAACCCAAAAATAAATAAATGGTGATGTGTCCAGATTAACTGACTCAACTCTGTGATTTCCTTACCTGGATGACTGAGCATGCATAAAGACGATAAAAAATGATCTAACTTGAATCTGTCCGGTCAATATAAAGTGCATATCCTCTTCTCTATATACATATATTAACACATTAAGTACCACGAGTATTCTGATTTTGCTTTCGATATCAAAACTCACACTTGTGCAGTTTAGAAAAGAGTAGTGCATTTACCGTGCTTCACATGTAGTTATGGGCTGATAATGATTTATATTTGGTTTAAACCTCAGAAAGGTAGCAAAATGCATATAACAAATAGCATAATTAACGCATACATTTCCATATAATCAAGTATTCTGAGAGTGTATTTCTTACATATCTACTGAAAGTCATTGGAAAAACCTGTCTGATTTTTGTTATTCTGGCGAAGGACAAAATTTTCTTACTTGCCCCCGGGGTGATTCATTCAGGACTGCTACAGTATCTATCTTTTTATTGTCTGAGTGTCCTTAGGGCATCTTAAATTCATGAATGAATTCATTGGATTTTATTTGCAACATATCCTCTGAAACGCGTTGTATTGTTGACTCTTGTCTGCATCCATCAAGTAACTAGTCTCTTCACCGTCAACTGTATTATGGCTGGAAGAAAGGGTTCTTCAAAACAGAAAGTACAACTCTGGAGTTGCATGACAGATGGTGTTTATTTTTCTCCGAGTACGGAAATCAATGAAAGATTCATCTGAACCGTGGAGAGGAAACCCGGAGTTAAACAATCAAACATAAGAAATGTGGAAGAACTGCTAATAAAAGCAGTTTCCGACCCAAGCCACTTATTTGACAGCATGACGAAGAAGCATACGCTGCAGAATCGATGGAGTTAATTAACGTTTCACATGGGGCACTTGGTAACTATCAACTGAGCCAGAAGCCAGTCGATAAGGACAAACTCAATATATGTTACTTGTTGCATTCGTCTTTCTCTCCGACTTCACAGAGTTTCATTTGTCCCATGGACAAATTCACTCGTTCTTGAGCTCATGAAGAACCTTTTCCTCCTGAGCCATCTCTGTTGAACTACACTGAAACAAGATTGAGACAGTTCAGTTTCCACCAGAGCGGGCCTTCTTATGATGATGGATTTAGTGGTAAGGAAGATTGTCCTGTGAAGATAAGGCCGCAGGTTTGGTGCTTTGCCCTATTAATGTGAGCTGTCCAAGCATCTGTGCTCACCTGTAGTTTGGTGCTCTGGATAACAGCATCACTAAAATGCTTAAAATGTAACATAATGGGGCATCCAGGTAGTGTAGTGGTCTATTCCGTTGCCTACCAACACAGGGATTGGGAGTTTGATTCCCTCCGGCTTGGTCGGGCGTCCCTACAGACACAATTGGACGTGTCTGTGGGTGGGAAGCCGGATGTGGTTATGTGTCCTGGTCACTGCAATAGTGCCTCCTCTGGTCGGTCAGGGCGCCTGTTCGGGGGGGGGGTGAACTGGGGGGAACAGCGTGATCCTCTCACGTGCTACATCCCCCTAGTGAAACTCCTCACCGTCAGGTGAAAAGAAGCGGCTGGCGACTCCACATGTATCGGAGGAGGCATGTGGTAGTCTGCAGCCTTCCCCGGATCGGCAGAGGGGGTGGAGCACTGAACAGGACGGCTCAGAAGAGTGGGGTAATTGGATTGGTACAACTGGGGAGAAAAAGGGGGGGGGGAATTAAAAAAGAAAAAAAGTAATGTAATGCACAATGCACATAAAATAATAACCAAGTGGCACTCTGGTTACTATATGTAGAAAAAAAAGACATCAGCATCACTTTTAACATAGACTGTACCTACTATACTACTACTACCTACTATATATCAGAGTGGACTCCTCACTTCACTGTGGTGACATTGACTTTCCCTCTCCCTCCTGCTTACAATATTTTCCAGGTTTTTCCATTTCCCCAACTGGTTAACTCAGGTGAGATAGAAGCCTTCCTGCAGGGCTGCTCATAATCATGTAATCCATCCATTCACTAGATTGAACCTCCTTAAATCCCCTTTACATTTACCTTCGCGCTCTCCCCGGGGTGCTGAAGCCTCCTAATAAGCAATAGGCTACCTTGGTGGTAATACCATGAATCCACCAATCCTTTATCACTGATAGGGCTGAGACCTGAGGAAAGCCGTGGGGATGAGAGATAGAAATAGTTATTGGAAGCGGACTACCATAGTATGGACACACACACACACACACACACACACACACACACACACACACACACACACACACACACACACACACACACACACACACACACACACACACACACACACACACCATACATGTGAGGATGAACAAACATGCATGTGGGCATCTGGAAACAGGCATGCATGCACAAATGAACATACTGAGCATGCCCTCATGCACCCCCCCCCCTCTGTGTTTCTCTTCCTGTCCCTCCTTCCCTATGTCTGAAATGCAGGGCCATATGTCTATATTGCATGTCAACACACAATCTAAATGCAAATGGTTAATCTTCTCAGGTCCCTATGGCTTCATCTCCCCTGTAGTCGACAGCCCCCCAGGAGTCAACACATTCCCCCAATAGACATCCATGCCATTATTAGGTTAGGTGGGACACGATCACAGGTACTATCAAATAATTAAACTGACATTTAAGAAAAAAGAAAAAAATTGCCTTTTTCTGTGTCTTGCATCTGAATGGCCAAGGGCCACTTTATCTGCAATTTGGTGGATCTTCCCTCCACTAAGGAACACAGCTGTGAAGATACCATTATTGCACTGCTGCTATATATAATATATATATTTTTGTTTTTTTTAAATACTTAAAGCTTAAAATGTGAAATGCCAATGTGCACAGGAAACTCATATTTGCGTTTGGACATTTTATTGATTAGTGAAAGGCTCAAGCCAATATTAGTATTGAAAATATTCAATGGGTATTTGTTTTGCTTTCCATTATTCCTTTACCGTGTTGTGTAAAAAAATTTAGAGTAGGCATTTGAACCTTTCTGAGACCAGTGCATGAGTTCTTTGCATTGTTCAATAGAAATACCAGGGAATAGATCTCATATCCCACCACCAGGCCAATTATCGGTGAGTAGTATGGGTCTCCACTTAACACCGATGCTGAGGAAGGAGAGTGCGGAGAAGAGAGGCCTACATACACAATAACCGGGACAGCATGCTACAACAGGGACTGCTTTTGATGCATTTAATACCAAGTCACATATGAGATGAGACAGAAAATGCTAAACAGCGGCACTTGATGCTCATTAGAAGTGTGATTTGATGAGATGGACTGTAATGCACTGAATCCAAACCCTATACATAAATTATGACCTTATTTACCTCATCAGAATCAACTTCATTGGCCAACTGTGCCTATATGCACACGAGGACTTTGACTCCGGTACACGGCAGCTTCTAGCACTTCCAGGCATCACTCAACACAGAAAAAGAAAGAGAAAAAAAAACCCCAGAAGAAATAAATGGAACAACAACAGGACATTTGAGCAAAGCATGTATGCACAACAGGTAGGTCGCTACTATACAGAGTTTTGTTATGGTTGAGTAATCAACAACCTATGCCCATATATTATACCATATACACTATACCATATAAAATACCACAACTCCACAACCCATCATGCCCATATACAATGCTATATACTCCCCCTATTTCACACTACATATTAGGTACATCTTATGTACCTACTTTTTTTGCAGATTAGTCTTGGCAATGATGAACCACATTTTCAAGTTTAGTCTGGAACTGCTCGCTGGCATGTTACAGGATGAATGACTCAAATTCAAGATTTTTTCCATTCACAGAAAATCCCATTAGTGATGCTCACAAACATCTAGCTCCGGATATCTCTCAGCACTGTCTGAGGTAGGCGATAAACTTCCTTGTTAAGTGCAATTCTAAAAATCGATAACCTATATTTTTTTTCTTTGGCAAGTTGTTGTTGGTGTGTGTGTATGTGTATGTGTCTGTGTGTGTGTGTGTGTGTGTGGTGGGGTTTCATTGGGAATTTGTAGGCTATACGGAAGATAGCCTTTAACATCCCCTGTGGATGTTAAAGGCTATCGACGTAAAGCTTGCAGCCATTTCTTGTGAAATAATTCCTTGCTTCATGAATTAATTATTGCCTCCATGAACTGTCTGAGAAAGAAAAAAAAAGTAAAAATGGTATACATTTTGAATGCTATTGTGTCACAAAAGCATGCGTAACATATTTTATTGCTTCAGGGCTTCTCACTATTGATAAAGTGAGAAAACTCCCTGGTTCTCTAACAGGTATAGAGAATTGTTGGGCCAGGGGTGGAGGGTCTTCCGAAAGTGTTATTGCACACTTAACCATGAAAGAGAGGACTGGAGGGAGAAAATAATAAAGAAAAGAGAGCGAGAAGAGGAAAAACACATCCTAATGTTCTTTGAATCACAGGGAAAACAAACTAATTTTCGGCTGTAAATTTCCCAGAACATCTTGCCATTGAGTTCCCTGCCGCTTTATGTTTAAACATCACAAAGACGATTAATTCACCTCAAGGCACCAAAAGCATCTTGGAGACAAGGCCCCGCCCCTTTCTGTGTATCGTACACATTGTCATGCTGAGCGTCTGTCAAAATAGATATACTCCCCAAAGCATTCTCAGACACCTCCATCCAAGGACAAATCAATTAGCATCGAAAGGCAGAGGCAGATGGTTCTGAAGGACGTCGGCGTCTCTGCCTCAGGTGAGAGGCATTGGATGGCAGTGAACGACTGTCAAGTGGAATACTCATCTGAATGATTCCCCCACGTCACCCGCACACATCTCCCTGGGTGCTTCTGCCAATATCAGACACATGCTGCCACAAAGAGGGGTGCAAAAAAGAGAGAAAGAGAGGGAGAAAGAACTGCGAGAGAGGTGAGGTGGGGGAAGGCGGTGTGAATATTTTATACTGACTTTATCAAACTGAATCGCAGATTAGCATTCCCGCTAAATTACCTCAGGTAATGCTAAAGAGGTTTTGTGGGAAAGGCTGCTGAAACTCCTGAGAGCCTAGAGAGAGAAAATGGGCTGGGGGTGGGGGGGGGGTCAGAACTGGAATATTCAAAAAGGTGAGGGAAACGTCGCAGGGTAAAAAAAAAATTAAAAAGCGTATTTTAAATTCTGATTTTTTTATGTTGTAAAGTAATCGAGCTAATCTTTTTGCTGATTGTGCACTTACAAAGGGACAATGCATCAAAGTGGGTAATTAGGTCATTTCCCAACCTCTTTCATTTTACCTCCCTACAGATGAGATAACAAGCTAACCGAATTAGCCGAGCGGCTTATCTGTGGGTAACCACTACAGCCATTTGGTTTGGTAAATAATTGAGGCGG
Organism: Lampris incognitus; assembly: GCF_029633865.1. Taxonomy (NCBI): domain Eukaryota; kingdom Metazoa; phylum Chordata; class Actinopteri; order Lampriformes; family Lampridae; genus Lampris; species Lampris incognitus. The sequence continues at coordinate 17,569,308 of NC_079213.1, read as the reverse complement.
GAACAGAGAGGATACAAAGGCGGCCATTTTGAGAATCTGTGGCAAGGAAAGGATAAAAGATAGGGAGGGGCGGAAGCAGAACGGAGGGCCTATCAATTGTCATGTCCGTTGTCTCCCACTCGGCCATAATTAAACATGGACAAAGACACCAGCATGCAGTCAACCCAAGCTAGCAAGGAAAGAAAAAGAGGCAGAGACAAAGAGGCCGCGCAGTGAGATAAGAAATCGTTATTACCGAGACAAAAAGGCAGTGAAAAAACACTTGTTTTCAACAGCAGGTATGAGATATGTCGGCAAAGGGAGATTTACTAACACTGCAGTCAGCAGCATTCTCCATTTTGAGTGATTAGGGAAGGTAAAATTGATAGAAGAGCTGACTGATGAGATTCATTTGAAAATGCTGATTTGCAGTGGAAATAATATTCTTTTACTCCTTTCAAAAGTACAGCAGACATGTCTGTCAAAGTGTTAAATGCAAAGTTCCCCTGCTAGAGGTCTACTATGTGATATCTATGTATTCATGTTTCTATGTGTATTTATCTAAGTATCTAGCTAGCTATATTTGTATAGTCACACACACACGTGTGCATGCGTGCACACATACTCGTTATGCTAATTGAGATTTATGGGTCGAAAATTTCAATCAGATAAAAATAAATTGATTAAGTTCACATTGAGTCATTGCTTCCCCTCTTGGTGTATTATCCTCTGACAGTTCATGTCTCATCTTTCCACTGTTAATCTCTGTTAATTTTGGATCAGCCTTGCTTCCATTACAACTCAGACTTTGGTGTAATTAGAATGGGTTATTGGAAGGACACAATTAGAGGATGTAATTATTCCTCTGCTGTGCGGTAAATCTCGGCAATCCATATACGTTGTCAGTAAACAACCTAGTACCAGACAGTTCATTCACTACCACAGGTAGCGCAGATTTATGCTGCGTGTCAATCAGAAAACCCCTTTCTAGCATCTACTTTTCTTTATCTTCTTCTTATTCCTATTGATCTGACGTGCTTTCATGTGTTCCTCCAAGGGCATAGCAAGTGTCGCTCAGCCCAACGTATACTAGAAGATAAAGATATATATATGTTGAGCAAAAAGAGTCAGTTTTAAACAGAGAATCCATTACTTGCTCTTCTAACATGACTCCATGTATCTGATGATAACGTTTCACTCGTCCATCCCTTTGTTTGTCCATTGTCTGTGATATGTGAGACACCACCGGTTTGATTTTGATGAAACTTGAGGCGAATGTTGCATCCTAAAACTACGATCTGGCATTTACATGAGATGGACCTTTATCAGAATTGGCATTTACATTATGGAGATGAAGCCCCAGTAGTTTCCAAAGCACTAACCTTCAGTTACAATACAGTTACATGAGCCGTCAGTCGTAACAGTGATAAACCGGTCTGTGTCATACATTTCCATTTTATCCTGCTTTTTTGTTTAATAGACATACCTATGGTCCTAAGGACCCCTAGAAAGCTTTAGCATTGTAGTATTTTATCAAAGCTGTGAGAGCATCTGAGGAGTTTTTTTGTTTTTGTTTTTGTTTTCTCGAAAATGACAGCCAAGGAAAAATCCATTGTGGGACTCTGGGAATAACACTGGATGTTATGTATCTTGAAAATGTTTCATTATACATTTCAGTTTATCTTGTCTTTTTCCCAAAGTAAGTACTGTGTGTCATGTTTTGAGACTGTATTTTTCGATACACACACACATTAAATTCTTTCATTCATGTCGATGTTTTCTGTGAAATAATAAACCCAGCATAACACCACCAAGTAATGAGCAGCCTTTATTGTAACCACAAAGTGGCAATGACTTTGGCCTATGTCATCTCACCATGACAGCTTAATCACCACCTGCCAATATTTAGACGCCTTATCACTGCTAGCCAAAATTGCAAGCTTTAGTCACCGGTGGCCAATAGTGAGCTAGCAGTATTGGCAGTCTGTCAGCTGATATAGTGTTCAATTCCAGAAAGGGTGGATCTTTTTACGATGTCACTGAATCAAAAAGAAATTAACCACTTTGCAAAAAGTATCATCTTAATGAGCATGGGATGCATTATAATTACGGCCTGTTACCATATTGCATACATGGATCATTTTAGTTGCAGATTTTATGGCATCCCTGTAATATAAGAGGTAATGAAGACTTTTGCAGGAACAGTACAATGAGAGTAATACACTGGGGCAACGGCTGTCAAGTTTGAGTAAACATTTCTTTCAACAGCATAATGTAATAATGTTTAAATCTGGGGTGCTTTCTCGAATTTCACTTCACCACATGTGTAGATACATCTCCGGCCAGATGTGCTGTCAAATACATGAGAGTATTTCTGGCAGGGAAATGTTAATCCAAATTATAAATTCAGTCTGGTCATGAAAAAGCAACAGCCCATATCTATGATTGGTGCGAGATAAATGGAAGTGCGGTGCGTAAGGGGTTTCCATTCATCTTGACTTTGAGCAGCATTAGGTCGATGGCTGAACTACAGCCCATCCCTGCCTCCCACATTTATACAGGCAAGCTCCTGCATTGTTCCACTGAAAGTGGAATTAATTTAAGAAATTGAATCATTAGCTTCTTAATGAATGAGGCCTTAGCGTGTGTGGATCCATTCAATTGGATGGCTGCAGTCTTCTGGGATTTGATGCCATCTACCAGACTGAGCTGGTTTCAGGCTCCTCGGGGCCCACTTACCATTAGAGCAGAAACACACAGACAAAGATGGAAACCATCAAGTCACGACCTTGGCAACTGTGGGTCCATAAAGACACGTTCCACGTCCCCCAGCTCCATCTACTAGCCCTCTTCAATCGAGATATTCTTCTTTCAGCAAAGCTTGTTTTTTTTCTCCCTGTCTATCATACTCAGTTTTCACCTTTTTTATCACTTTTTCTTCTCTCAGTACCTCCCGTTGTCTTCCTTCAAAAGTGTTAGCCTCTTTTTTTCTGCCCAAAGTTGTGGTGATCTGCGAGACAGGCCGAGATCTAACTGCTTACATAAGCTGTCAATGCTGAGGACTCACAGTATTCACAGATCAAAGTGAAGCCTGTCTGTGGAGTTTTTTTCCCCCCTTGAGCAGCTGAAGTGTCCTTAATCCCCTCACCCCCATGAAAGGATTCTAACACTGGTTCCTCGCTCAACTAGTGCGTGGCTCAAGGTGTTTCTACACAAGAGATCCCACAAGAATGGCGTAATGAAGACTTGTCTTTACGATGACTTTTTTTTTTTATACATCGAACCAAACAAAAGCGGTATAATCGCACCCCAATGTGTGATTTTACATAGCATGCCGGCATTCCAGAAGCAGAGTTATCACGACACTACAGCGTTGGCTGTCCCTTTTACACAGGCATCGATTCATCTTTGTGACTACCCCTGCTGCCGACGTACCGCCAGAACAACAATGCCCCCCCCCATTCCGTCTTTGTACCTTTGAGGTGTTTTACACAGGAATGTTGCACCATTAAGCCGCCTCACCGTTCTGTGTAGAAGGTACGAATGGGGGATCATTGTTGTTCCGGAAATAAGGTAGTCACAAAACTGAATCAACGTCCGTGTTAAAGGGACAGCTGGCGGGACGGGACAGCTGATGCTGTTGTGTTACACATCGTGACGCCTCTGCTTCCGGAACGCCGGCATGCCTTTGTTTGGTTCAGTGTAAAAAAAACCCACCGCTCTTGGGGATGAGCATCGGGGTAGGGTGCAATGTAGGCCTGGCAGCAGGTAAAGGCAGGGACCAGGGCGTGCCAACTTCTGGCATCGCAGACTGGTCCTCGGGACGTGGAATGTCACCTCTCTGGCAGGGAAGGACTCTGAACTGGTGCGTGAGGTGGAGCAATACCAACTAGATATAGTTGGGCTCACCTCCACACACAGCAGGGGCTCTGGTACCAAATTGCTGGAGAGGGGCTGGACCCTTTACTTTTCCGGAGTTGGCCAAGGTAACAGGCGCCGGGCAGGTGTGGGGATACTCACAAGTCCCCGGTTGAGAGCCACCATGTTGGAGTTCTCCTCAGGGAATGAGAGGGTCACCTCTATACAACCGTGAGTAGCTGGGGGGAAGGCTCTGACTGCCGTGTGTGCTTATGCACCAAATAGCAGTTTGGAGTATCCGGCCTTCTTGACGTCTCTGGGTGGTGTCCTGGATAGGGTTCTGCCTGGGGACTCTATAGTTCTGCTGGGGGACTTCAACGCCCACATGAGCAACGACAGAGAAACCTGGATGGCTGTGATTGGGAGGAACAGCCTCTGTGATCGGAACCCGAGCAGTGCCATGTTATTGGACTTCTGTGCGAGTCATGGATTGACCATAACAAACACCATGTTCGAACATAAGGTAGTTCAAAAGTGTACTTGGTACCAGAACACCTTAGGCCGGAGATCGATGATAAACTTTGTGGTTGTATCATCAGATCTGCGGCCGTATGTTTTGGACACTCGGGTGAAGAGAGGAAAAGAGCTGATCACCACCTGGTGGTGAGTTGGATCAGATGGTGGGGAAGGCTGCCGGACAGACCTGGTAAACCCAAACATGTAGTGAGGGTGAACTGGGAATGTCTGGCGGAGGCCCCTGTCCATGAGGTCCTCAACTCCCACCTCCGGAGGAGGTTCTCGTGTATTCCAAGGAAGGCTGGGGACATGGAGTTTGAGTGGGCCATGTTCAAAGCCTCTATTGCAGATGCAGCAGATAGGAGCTGTGGTCATAAGATCATCAGTGCTTGTCGAAGTGGCAACCTAAGAACCTGCTTGTGGACACCGGTGGTGAGGGAGGAGGCCTTTTGGGCTTGGTTGGCCCCGGGGTCTCCTGAAGCAGCAGACAGGTACCAGGAGGCCAGAAGGGCTGCGGCTTCAGCGGTCGCAGAAGCAAAAAACTCAGGTATGGAAGGAGTTTGGTAAGGCTATGGAGGAGGCGAGGCTATGGAGGAGGACTTTTCTGTCGGCCTCAAGGAAGTTCTGGCAAACCATCCGGCGACTCATGAAGGGGAAGCAGGGCTTGATTCAGGCTGTGTTCAGCCAGGGAGAGGAACTGTTGACCCGGACTGAGGATGTTGTCAGGCGGTGGAAAGAACACTTTGAGGAGCTCCTGAACCTGGCTAACATGTCCTCAGTGGAGCAAGTTGAGTCTGAAGACTCAGGGGAAGCCCCACCCATATCCCCGGCAGAGGTCTCTGAGGTAGTTAAGAAGCTCCTCGGTGGCAAGGTGCCGGGTGTGGATGAGATGCTGAAGGCTCTGTCTTGGCTGACACGCCTCTTCCGTGTCGTGTGGAGGTTGGGGTACGTGTGGAGTGGCAGACTGAGATGTTGGTTCCCATATTTTAAAGAGGACTGGGGGGTGTGCTGCAATTATTGGGGCATCACACTGCTCAGCCTCCCTGGGAAAGTCTACTCTAGGGGGCTGGAAGGAGGTTCTGACCGATTGTCAAACCTCGGATCCAGGAGGAACAATGCAGATTCTGTCCTGGCCATGGAACAATGGACCAACTCTTTACCCTTGTGAGAGTGCTGAGGGAGACATGGGAGTTTGACCAACCAGTCTACATTTATTTTGTGGACTTGGATAAGGCTTATGAACGTGTACTCCTGGGCACTCTGTGGGGGGTACTGCAGGAGTATGGGGTACTGGGGCAGTTGCTAAAAGCCATCCAGTCCTTGTATAACCAAAGTGAGAGCTGTGTCCGCATTCTCAGCAAAAAGTCAAACACGTTTGCAGTGGGTGTCAGACTCCGCCAAGGTTGTCCCTTGTCTCCAATTCTGTTTGTGATATTCATGGACAGGATCTCAAGGCGCAGCCAAGGTGAGGAGTTTGTCCATTTTGGGAACCTCAAAAATGCATCTCTACTCTTTGCATATATGGTTTTGTTGGCTTCATCAGAACGTGACCTCCAGCACGCACTGGGGTGGTTTGCAGCCGAGTGTGAAATGGCTGGGATGAGAGTCAGGACCTCCAAGTCTGAGGCCATAGTTCTCTACCAGAAAATGGTGGGGTGCTCGCTCCGGGTTGGGGATGAGTTGTTGCCTCAAGTGAAGGAATTCAAGTATCTTGGGGTCTCGTTCATGAGTGAGGGTAGGATGGGGCGGGAGATTGACAGGCGGATTGGTGCAGCATCAGTAGTAATGCGAATGTTATACCAGACCGTTGTGGTGAAGAGGAAGCTGAGCTGGAAGGCAAAGCTCTCAATTTACCAGTCAATCTTCGTTCCAACCCTTACAAAAGGGTGAGCTTGTGGACACACGCAGATAAAATGAGTTTCCTCTGTAGGGTGTCTGGGGTCAGCCTTAGAGATAGGGTGAGGAGCTCGGACATCCGGAGGAAGCTCGGAGTACAGCCGCTGCTCCTTTGCATCGAAAGGAGCCAGTTGAGGTGGTTCGGGCATCTGATTAGGATGCCTCCTGGGCGCCTTCCTCTGGAGGTTTTCTGGGCACATCCAACTGGGAGGAGACCCCGGGGTAGACCCAGAACTAGTTGAAGGGACTATATGTCCAATCTGGCCTGGGAACATCCTGGGATCCCCCAGGAGCTGGAGGGCGTTGCTAGGAAGAGGGACGTCTGGAGTGCCCTACTTAGCTTGCTGCCACTGCGACCCACCATGGAGAAGCAGCTGATGATGAGATGAGATGAGATGAAAAAACGGCGTAAAAACAAGTCATTATGCCGTTATTGCGGAATCCCTGTGTAAAAAACACCTCGAGAAAACATGTCCTGTATGTGAATATTTTTTTCCTAGGATGAATCTGGGAAGTTCCTGCCCTCAAGTGCTTGGATTGTACGGTCCCACAGCGATGATGAGATATAGGTTTTCTCGGAGGAGAGGTGCATTGTGGGAGTTTACAGCTAACAAACGTTCACTGTAAAGTTTAAGTTTTTGCGATAGCACAACATAGACTTCCATAACTAGATACGACCCCAGGTAACAGGTTAACTTGTCATATGTTCTTCCTATTTACATGATGATCACCAGGAAGTCCATGGCATCTTAAGGACACTGACAAATAGGCATACATGACATGCACTTGGCTGGACACGGTTGTTGACAGACACACTGAACAGCTTCGAACAAACTAGTTTGCACAACATGTCATCCAACCTCATTGGACAAGTTCTTTGGGCCTAGGTATTCATACCTTCTCCGATTTTGCCAATCTCAAACGTAGGGCGAGAAGGTGCAGGATCATAAATGGGAAATCTTTATAGTTGCAACTCCAAGAATCAAACAAATGTAGAGAACGGCAATCACTCTGAGAGCATGTCCACACTAACACAAATGAGTTCAAAAACTAAATCAGCAATGTGACGATACTTTGGGGCTGACTGTTGGTGCTTTCATACGATATTTACACCCAAGAAGATGTTGCGAAATAATCATTAGCAATCTGGATATGATGACTGGGCTAGTATAGGCATTCATTATTCATTGTGCTCAGAAGGTTGCATCATTTTACAAAATATGGCCTTTGAGGCCAGGGAATGACAACATTTAAGTTATGATATATTACGATAACCAAAATCCCAGGTGATATCTAGTCTTATGTCACAATATTGATATATCAATGTATTGCCCAGCTCCACGATCCAACGCTATAAACAGCACTTTGTTCAGAGCCTGCAGCAGCCCTAAGGTTGAACCTGTCTAACCACACTAGCATAAACAGCAGTTTTGTGTGGAGTCTCTTTACCTCCCTCTCTCTCTCCCGCCTCTCTTTCTAGCCCTCACTCACGTCGCTCCCCATCACCTCTCCCACGCAACATGTGCCTCCCCAGACGGTACGAATCTATCTTTTAGTTAGATAATCATGTGTTTTCCCAATTACTTCCCTTTCTCCGTGTGCCATTGTTAAGAGACCTTGTTAGGCCCTGTGTGACATTGTCAGTGATTGATCATTATCATCCTCATATCCTCCCTCGCATCCTACTCCCGGAACATCAATGGCGCGATGTTTGATAAACATCATTGATATGTTCTCCCAGAATGCACTTGATTGTAGCAACTTGGAAGGCAGCCAAAGAGCCAAACCATTACTCGAAATGCATTTAAGTCGCTGACATCATTTGAAAAGGCACTCGGCTCGGGACAGAATGTCAGTTTGGCTGTATTAATAATCCCTCACTTTGCCCGTCTTGAGAAAACAACGGGGCCATAAACAGATTGAGCGAAGATGTAGGATTCGGTGTTGTACATTTAGTTATAGTGTGTGTTTGTTTGTTTGTTTTGGTGTGTGTGTGTGTGTGTGTGTGTGTGCGTGCGCATGGACGGATTAATACACGGGCCGACAGGGCCCGGGCCCCAGGGCCCCGCCCTTCTGGGGGCCCCAAAGATTAGCAAAATTACGTCCTCTGAAATCCACCCAATGATTACCCCTTCTATAAATAATCATTACAAGAGGTAATGTCGATTACCAGGGTTTATATAAGACATGATTTCACTAGAATTCTCAATCATGGTGGCAAAATATTTTTTTCCAATTGTATGCCAAAAATATTCCTGTATCATTTCAAATATGGATTCATTAGCACCAATGTACAATTAAATGTTATAGGCTACACATATAAACAAAAACAAAAATCATTAAAAAATTAAAATAAATTGCATCATGTGCCAATAGATTTGCTCTTGATGATCATGATTCACGTTCAAGTACGTAGCTACGTCATTGTAGGCTATACAAAAAACAAAAATGGAGAAGAGGCGTTATGCTAGTGGGTTCCTTAAAAGAAAAACAAAACAGGAAAAAGTTGAAAGACAGGCGTCCGAGTTGCAAAAGATCCCAAAATTGGATAGTTTTTTTTAAAAAGAAAGAAACTCAAACTCCGGATAAGGATGAACAAGAAGCGCTACTACCACCAAGCGTTAGCAACTGTGATGAAGCTAGCAACGTTAGGCCTACTGAAGATGAGCTAACGTTAACAGCAACCGCCATGAATGGACAGCAGCAGCATTTGGATAAAAGTGGCTGCTCATCAGCAGGCGAGCTAACTGTCGCCATGTTCGGGGGTTATTGCAGCAAGAGCAACCGCCAAGCCCAACCGTGGAGAAAAACGGTGATGAGCAGCATGACAACAATCACAAACAATATATCAGCGATCCTGGGGAGCGGGGTGAGAGGATTAGTGAACATTTAATGTGTTGTTTGCTTCAGAAGGGTCCGACAGCTTGTCAGAATAGAAGCAGGACATATCTTGCATCTGCTCGGGAAATCAATGGAAAGTTAAGATCACTTTCTAATGAACTGTTTTTATGTCGTTTGCCTAACGGGGAAGAGGTGGCTCGTGAATGGCTGATTTACTCTCCATTAAATGGACGTGTTTTTTGTTTTGCCTGCAAATTATTTCTAATGAAAAAGAATGCGTTTGTCGATGGATTCTGCGACTGGAAGCACCCAGAGCGTGTTGGAGAGCACGAGAAAAGCCCGGACCATCGGAACAGTATGGTGGCTTTAATGTATCGGTCAAGGGGAACTGGGACTGTCGATTCTGCTCTTGTTCAGCAGTTCCGAGTCAGAATGTCACTATTGGAAGGAGGTCCTGCGACGAGCTGTATCAGTGATTAAATTTCTGGCCGAGCGTGGACTGGCATTTCGTGGCAGAGATGAATTATTGGGCTCTGAACACAACGGTAACTATTTGGGTATTCTCGAGCTAATGGCCCAATACGATCCGTTTTTAGCCCAGCATATCGAGAAATATGGTCAAAAGGGTAGGGGAAACACCTCTTATCTAAGCTCAACAATTTGTAAAGAGATTATCGATTTGATGGGGGAAAAATGAGAAGTGTTATAGCTGCAGAACTCCAGCAGGCCAAATATTTTTCCGTAATTGTGGATTCAACGCCCAATATATCCCATGTTGATCAACTGACCTTTGTTTTTAGATTTGTAAGCTATGATGGAAAAGTCGTTGAACGATTTACAGTATTTGAGCCCATAGAAAACCACACCGGTGCAAGCCTCGCGGATTGTGTGCTATCAATGATCGCCGACTTGGGTTTGGAGCTGGAAAATTGTCGTAGGCAATCATATGACAACGCTAGTAACATGTCTGGGCGCTACAATGGTTGTCATTTGAGACAACGTAACCCTCTTATTCACTACATCCCTTGCGCTGCCCACTCCCTGAATTTAGTAGGGGTTAACAGTGTTGAGAACAGCTGCCCAACCGCTAGTAATTTTTTTGGAGTTTTACAGTCACTGTATAATTTCTTTTCCACGTCTACCTACCGTTGGAACAAAGTTTTTCGTGGTGACAGTGACAGCCGCTCCCTAACGCTGAAAATATTATCGGATACTAGGTGGAGCTGTCAAGCCGATTCAACGAAAGCACTTTGCCAGAGTTATGTCCCGATCAGAGAAGCCTTGATGGCGTTATCTGAGGATGCGAATCAATCAGCTGATACTCGAAGCGAGGCTGCTTCATTGCACGGTAAACTGGGCGAACTTGACACTGCTTTTATGGCTAAATTTTGGAACACTGTTTTTCAACGATTTAAAATGACAAGTGTTCAATTGCAAAAGAATGACATTGACTTAAAGACAGCAGTCGGATTACTGGACTCTTTGAGAAATTTTGTAGCTTCGCTGCGAGATCAGTTTGAAGACTTTGAAAGATCTGCCACAAGCGTCAACGGTGTTTCTAAACAGTACCAGCATGAACTGCATCGCAAAAGGAAGCCGAGGGTGTTTTCTAATGACTCGAGCGAACCTGCAGCATCACTGGAAGGAAGCCAGAAGTTCAGAGTTGAAACTTTTAATGTTATCACTGATCGATTACTGACTTGTCTGGATCACCGACTGCAGGCCGATATGCAGGTGAACAATCTTTTTGGGGTGTTGTTCGAAAAGAACCCTGCTGATTTGAATGACGCTCGCAAGCAAGCCATGGAATTGGCTGCTGCTTATCCAAATGACTTGGAAAAAGATTTGGCCGACGAACTTTTACAGTTCGTTTTTTGTGTGAAAGATGAGCCTGGTCAACAATCCCCCACACAACTGCTGCAGATGTTGATCAAACATGGGCTCAACTCGACCTTCCCAAACGTTTTTATCGCACTGAAACTGTTCCTGACTTTACCCGTCACGAATTGTGAAGGTGAACGTTCCTTTTCGCTACTAGCACGTATAAAAAACGAACTAAGATCAAAAGTGGGCCAAAAGAGGCTGAAAGCATTGTCAGTTATGGCTATCGAATCAGACCTATTGAGATCCATGGATTTTAATGATGTCGTCGAGGACTTTTCCAGGAGAAAGTCAAGGAGGAAGACTGCCTGAGACAAGGAGATAATGCTTAAAGCCTGGTAAGACCACGGGGGTTTCTTACTTAATGCTGTGTCTGCTGATTTGGCGTTTGGAGATGTAACTTAAAGGCCGGCTCAGGCAGGCTAGGTAACCATCTTCGCCGTGAGACGATAATTGGGTTGTCTATCAGTCCTATATCGTGTTATCTTGTGCGCTCGTGTTTGCCACAGTTACAGGCACTATTCGTTGCTGTTGTATCACGAAAAATCACTGTCACATCCTGATTGGCTTGCTGATAACTTTTTTATTTACTTTATTATTCACGCGTTTTGCAATATTGATACCAAAGCGTGTATTCCGATTCTTTTCGGTGCTTGTATAAATTGTTGGCACATATGAGGTGTGTAAAATGCTTTTTATAATCTTGTAACCTTACTGGTTATGCTACGCTAATTAATTCCTACTCAATATGGGTGCAGCCATATTTAATGTTTATGTCAGTAGCCTATACTGTAGTTTGTTACACGGCTTTGTTGAATACTCGATTCTGATTGGTCAATTACGACATTCAGCGGAGTGTTATTTCTTGATTGACACCGCTGCTAGGTATAACACGGGCCCCAGATTGGTTTAATCCGTCCCTGTGTGTGTGTGTGTGTGTGTGTGTGTGTGTGTGTGTGTGTGTGTGTGCGTGCACTAAACCTAATGGGGATGCTCCCACTTTAACCCTTCTATCACAAGCCATAACCAGGAATTTTTAATTAACACAAGAGATCCTTATTGCCATGGGAACAAACGTGTAAGCGTGTTATTGATGTGTTTTGCCACCCTGAGAGGTTCGAGAATTATATGCTGTGAAGCACACATGCCCCCCCCCCCCACACACACACACACCTTACTTCTTGTCTGTTTATAGCAGGCGTTTGCCTTGTCTTAACAGAGCTCGAGACCTTTGCATGTTTGTCCAAGCAAATCAATGGAAGCTCCCCATAAAACGGGCCAAGGTTTAAATTAACACACCAGGGAGCCGCTGCAGCCAGCTTCTGTGGTAAGATCAACAGGGGTGTTATTTAACCAAATTTACAGCCAATACTGTGTTTCCTGGACATGTGCACCACCGCTACCCAATGGAATAAGTAGTTTGAAATGTACAGTGTATGTATAATGATATTTCAACACATAAATTCACCAATAGATTGATTTTGAGAAAACTCACAAGTCAAATTTATATTTTTTTACGCTCATTTGAGGGACAGTGTTGTATTACTTAAGTCAAATGCTCTAAATCTTTGTTAATGGATGCTTACCATATTGGTCATGTAAGATTGTTTTTTTTTCTTTAAGAAATTAAAAAATGTCTTATCTTCGAAATCACACCATTTCTGCATTTAAACTCTCCCTATCTGTCGAGCTCTTCTTCAAACTTCTGTAATTGTGCTTAACCAATCAAAATGCTTTACTCTCCAATGTAAGTGTGCTCATTTCAAACAAGACAATCCGTTCTGTTGTAGATGCAGATGTTGTGTAGACACACTTTGCTGCCTGAGAGAAACCGCACGCTGTTTTGCTGCCTTTTTTCCCTCCGGCATGCTGTGACGATGTTTTCCTGACGAAAACATCGTCATCATCAAAGAAGCACTGAATGTTTATTGCAAAATACAAGATTCAGTAACCACACTCTATCAGCTGCATCTCAATACATTTGAGCCACAAGGGATCCTTACATGCAAGCTCTCGCCTCGTTTCTCCATCTTGTCTTTTTCATTTTGTCATCTAGGCTTGAGCCAAAATTTGTTTCATGTATTATATTTCATATCCTCCCCTTGAAAGATTATGAAGACTGTTTCGTATTTTGTCCATTTTTTGTCCACGCTTTTCCCTCTCCATTCCCTGATTCTTTTAAACTTAAACCTGTACTACAACCAACTCTACATCACATATACAGAAGTATAGATGTATTAGAAATGAAGTTTGTTTTAAGCATAAAGCCTAAAGATTGGCTACAGTGCTCACTTACTGCTGGCAGACCCGGAGTACTGTGGATCCATTTCTCTCCCAAACCAGGTCTATTGATTCACAGCCAGTGCAGTTGAGTGCTATATCTCCCAGATGCAGTCAGATCTGTAAACACTAAACACACACACACACACACACACACACACACACACACACACACACACACACACACACTGGACTCCCAAGGAGGAATACAGATGCATGTGCATGTGTGCACACACATGCATGTGCAGGGCAGGAACATGGGCATACACACACCTGTACTGTGTAATCACACATGCGTAGACACAATCACTTGCAGGTACGTATACACATTCATGCACTCATACACAAGGGTGCTTGTATACCCAAAATGCACACAAATACTGTACACACAGATCCATATACACAGCACACACACACACAAAATGGTCCACAACCTCTCCTCCAACACGGCAGGTAATTGCCGTCTATAGGGGGACAGGTGCTTCTACAATAGGGTGCCAGTGTCCAAGCAGGCTCTTTTCATTGCCACTGTAATTACCTAATTGAAAAGCTCACAAGGGGTAGGAGAAGAGAGGTGGGGGGTGGGGGTGGAGTGTGGAGACTAGGATGGGAAGAAAGAGTGAGGAGAGGAGAAAAGTGAAACGATTTGGCATTTCATAAGCTATTTAAGCAATACCCATCTCACATATACATACATACACACACACACACACGTGCAAACAGTGCACACACCTGTGCACATGAACTTTTGAACTGTAATGCTTCCATGTATGGATGTGTGCACACACATTAATTTTTATACCCCCCCCACACATGAATTTTTATACACCCTCCACCCCCACCCACACAAAGACGCAGGCTCACACAAAAACTTTTTTTCTCCTGAATCCGGTCACTTTTAGGGTAAATATTGTGGAGCTGTGATAGAGGGTGAGCGCAACGGGGGGAGGCGCTAATGGGAAATGTATTGTTGCATGATGAGGATGCGGGGGACGGAGGGGGTGGGGGTCAGGGAACATTGGAACATGAAAACAGAAGGGTCACTCTCATTTCTGATGTCACCACCGTTATCTCAGGGCCCTTCCATTCCTGCTTTCAGCTACTGGCTCCGTGTGTGTGTGTGTGTGTGTGTGTGTGTGTGTGTGTGTGTGTGTGTGTGTGTGTGTGTCTGCCTGTCTCCATGTGTGAATGCATGGATATTTTTGTGTCCCCGCATGTGAATATGTGGACTTTTGTGTGACTTATCGTGTGCACTAATGGTGTGTGTGTGTGTGTACATGTGCATCGTATGTGTTTGCTTGCATGTTCCTACTCAACGCATATATTTGCATCTAATAATGTATGGGGCAGAATGAATTTTCATTAAGTTTGCATTCAGAAAAACCCACAGTACTCCAGGTCTGCTTTTGCTCGATACCTTCTCCAAAGTCATCGTGGGGGGTGGGGGGGGGCACGATAATAAGCCGCAGAGCCTACACACGTTGAGAGGAAAACGATTTAACACTTTTCACTGAATCTCTGCAGACTCAAATGGGAATCGTTGTATTTTCATCTTTTGAAGCCTGAACTGGAATTCACAAAACCACTTCAGTAATACACGCAAAGTCCCATTTTGTTGGAACGTTGCCAGCAACAACAAACAACCTGAGGTTTTGGAAAATGTATTCAGAAATTGCGATCGTCCTTGAATACTGCCTTGTGTTTTTGGTGAAACAATTACCTTCTGGTCGGTTTGGCTGTCATGCTCGGTTCTGGTGCTGTAGAAAGGCGTGGAGCGTAAATCCATAAGGCTACCATCACCACCCATAGACTCATGCTCACGTTCTTCGTTTGTTTTTCGGGGAGAACCACCACAACATGTGACTTCTCTTGGATGAGGTATAGCTACCACTTCTCTCATGCTAGAAAAAATAGGTTTGATCAGCACAGCAGGTATTTTTGTATTCAAAATGTGATTTGTCTGGCGTCCGGGTGGTGAAGCGGTCTACTCTGTTGCCTACCAACATGGGGATCGCTGGTTCGAGTCCCTGTGTTACCTCCGGCTTGATCAGGCATCCCCACAGACACAATTGGCTGTGTCTGCGGGTGGAAAAGCAGATGTGGGCATGTGTCCTGGTCGCTGCACTAACGCCTCCTCTGGTCAGTTGGGGTGCCTGTTCGGGGGGGAGGGGGAACTGGGGGGAATAGCATGATCCTCCTACGCGCTACGTCGCCCTGGTGAAATTCCTCTGTCAGGTGAAAAGAAGCGGTTGGCAACTCCACATGTATCGGAGGAGGCATGTGATAGCCTGCAGCTCTCCCAGGGTCGGCAGAGGGGTTGGAACAGTGACCGGGACGGCTCAGAAGTGTAGGGTAATTGGCCAGATACAATTGGGGAGAAAAGGGGGGGGTAGTTTGTCTTTGGAAGGTTGTAATGCCTTCTGATGGGGACAAAAAAAAGCACATCAGTTTTAACAGATAGGTATTTGGGAAGGCGGGAAGGAAGGAATGACATTGAAAAAAAAGTATAGGGAAAGAGAGAGAGTGAGGTAAGGAATGAGAGGGGAAGGAAATTAAGAAATCAGGGAAGGAAAGAAGGAAGGAAGAAAGACGTGGGCAAATTATATGCGAGAGCTAGGATGGAGTGAGGAAAGGAGGACATAGAACTGCGTACAGGACAACTCAGAATTGGTAAATTAGATCCGACTTGTGAAAAAAATGGATTTAACGGTTGTCAAACTTGGAATTACAGGTTAGAAATTCATGCTCAGAGCTGTGGTCTATCCGAACTGAGCAGTGGTGACACCACAGCAAGAAAAATTGAAGCAAAAATAAATAAATAAATAAAATAGCAGACGTCAAAGTTCATGGTAAGAAAGGAATGTTATTAGCATCATGTGTGTATTCTCATTCATTGTGGCAACATGTGAAATTTAAAACTTAAGGCTATCTAAAGCTCGCTGGTTTAGTGACATTAAAGTAACTTGCTCGAAAACGCTGCAAAATGAAACAAGGCGACATCGGACAGCGTCCAAGTCAACAGTGTGAATACGTGATGTCGGAAGTCAGAGATTTCTAACTTGAAATACCCTAGTTGTGAGTTGTCTTGAACACAGCGAGAGACCATGCACATTCAGACAGAGAGCCCGATTATGGGGGAAGATATCAGATCTGGCTCCCTTAGATCAGTGAGCACCACACAGAACAGGACAGACGTCTGCTTGCAGTGTCCCATCTGACATGTTCCTATACATTCACAGAGAGAGAGAGAGAGAGAAAGAAATATTAGAGAGATGAGAGAGAGAGATGAGAGAGAAAGATGAGAGAAAGAAGTAAAGATGAGAGCAAAAGATGAGGGGGAGAAACAGAAAGATGAGAGTGAAAGAGAGAAAAATATGAGGGAGAGAAAGGGAGAGAACGATGAGAGTGAGAGAGCAAGCGAGTGCATGGGAGAGGGACACACACACACACACACACACACACACACACACACACACACACACACACACACACACACACACACAGAAAATGTCCTAAGACGTAAATAAACCAATCTAATGATGCACCCATCTCGCTCTCTCTCTCGCTCTCTTTTACTCACTCTCGCTTTCTCCTACTTCACTCGTTCTCGCTCTACATTTTCCACATTTCCTTTTCCATTCCTCTCATTCCAGTATGTAAAGTTGATTACTCTAATGCTCCAGTAACTCAACGGCATTGTCATCTCAGAAGTCATACTCCATCTTGCTGGGCATCGAGCCCACCCTGGAGTCACACAAATGTCAATAAGAGCCTCTGAACATGACAGCATGTTTGCGGGGAACATGCGGTCCTCTGTGTGTCTCTCTCTTATCTTCCACAGCAGTGATATGTAGACCCTATTACAGCATGTAAATTACCCCCTGCCATACAATCCAGGGCTGGTATGTGACATACAACACTCCAATTCTGCAGAACATAATTTGGAATATGTGGCATTAAAGAGGGTGTGTGTGTGCATGGCTGTTTGTGTGTGTGTGTGTGTGTGTTTGCATGTATTAAGAGGAGATGTCATTCATAACCAATGCTGGTGTAAAAAAACAGAATAGTCACAGTTACAAGTTAAGGACAGAAATGCACAACCCACATTGTTGCACTTCAACTCAAACAGGCATCAGCCATTCTTTGCTCGCCCAGATCCTGTTGTCTGCATGCCTTTGGTTTTCACAAATAACCTACAAAGGCATCACTGAATGGGCAGGTGCCTGATGAAAACGGATGGCAGGGTGGGATTATTGGTTAAAGACACTGCCCTGTTACCAAAAAGACACAGGAATGATCCCTAGAAGAGACAATATGTCGATGAACATAAAGCATTGTTCCTCCATTGTAAGTGTACCTGGAAAAAAAAGGTCAGCTTAATGTCTAGAATGTAAATCTAACATGGTCATACAACAGGTCCTATCTGCTGTGAGCGATTGCTGTGGTCATATACAGACAAATGAGCCATCATCAGACTCAATTTCCTTGCCCGCGTGCAGGAGCCATCACCTACCATTCTTGGAGCCACGGTGATGTTGTCGGGCTGTTATGGTGGCTGTAGAATACGGTGATGGATTTACAACAAAAGACCCTCCTTGACCAGCTGTTATGTGAACGATGGATTGCCTGCGCTTCACGCCATCTACCTCTTTGTGTGCTCTTGTGCTTTCAATTAATCACTTCTTCTTTTTTATCTTCGTGGCACCCCATGCGAAAGAGAAAACGGATCCTTCCATTTTAAGTGGTGCAAACAGCCTTGCATAGAGCAGTGAGTGAAGCAAGGCGCTAATGCAGGCACTCATGGTAATGCAAATCTAAATGGAAAAAAAAACATTGACCTTGTAATTTGTTTACTGTCTGAATGTTTTTTTTTTGTTTGTTTTTTTTTTTTTCAATGTACCTCACCTTGCAGTGTCTCCAAATCTTCTTTCAGAAAAGCAATATCCAATAGATGGAGCACCAAGGCAATGGCATACCCAAATTACAGTGCAGGCTATGACAACCTTGTTCTTTTCATTCATCACTAAAGCACTCTGTCTGCAACACTGCAGCACTCCATCCTTTCCTCCATCCATTTGCCTCCTCTTATAAGCCACTCATCGCTCCCCTTCAACGTTTCTCTCAGAGAAGAGAGAAAGGAAAAAGGGCTGATGTGAATGAATGAACTATGCTGGACAAGTTTTTAACCTTGTACCTCCGCCGCAAGGAAATCTATATCAGATGGACAATAACAAGCACGGAAAATAACATTTCTCTTCATCGTTGTCTCTGTCCCCTCTTCCACTTTTTGTGTCTTGCTCTCTGCATCTCTACATTACTTCTATTTCTTTCCCTCTCTCTCTCTTTCTTACACATAGACACACACAGATACACACACCATACTCACACAGCCGTACAGCAAAGTAGTCTGTGATGTCCTCATTTTTTCCTCATCTTCCACCGTGCCGCTGACCCGCTCTGATCGCCGGAGGTCACATATTCATTTGAAATAGCTCCTCTCCGGGCTGTGATGACACAAAAGAAATAAAATCAGAGTTATTTATTGCGTTATAAAACTTGTAGTTCCGGAGAAATTAAACCTCGGAGGGTGGACAATATTGAATTTTCCAACACAATGTTCAATTCGTGCCCATTGTCTTCCCCCCCCCGGGACTCAGCCTGTTCCATGCTGAATTTAGGCAAACGGGTCAATATAGGTAATTGATAAGCTCTCACACGGATACATAGTGATGGATGGAGCATATCCATAATGCAATGAATCAAACTATCTCCGGAGTTATAAACGGATGGTTATGTCACCTGCCTAATGGGAATAAGTATAAACCCATTCCCTGTGGTCAATGCCATACAGTGCCGAAGACAGACATCTATAGGGCTGCATTATTGGTCCATCACTTACACTTTATGAGCAACTCAAAGCAAATGCAAGAATGGCACAGGCACCTCAGCTGGCCTGCTCATAGATTATTGGTCGGTCCATTGATTTACCCGAAGAGGTCACAGAAACATGACATCAATCTTCAAGTTAGATCCTGTTGGAATGAATTAACAGAGGTTTTCTGTATTGGTAAACAGATAAACATCATAATTAAATATTTATCTCGGGATCATCCAAACCCGTCTACTTGGTTGTGTCAGCTGTTCACTGAGGCCTAAACAAAACTCGTTTAAGAAGGCGTCTAAAAGGATGTGCAAATGTTTTTCCCCTACTTCTTTGCATTAAATGTTATTCCCTCTTTTGAACCGATGCTGTTTATTGTCTCAAGTTACACCCTTATTAGTTGGTATATATGTGAAAAAATGCTGCCCTCTAGTGGCTATGCAGGATACACCGCTGTACAAGTCAATAACGTGTTGCAAAAAAAAAGAAAACATCAAAATGAACTTTATTGTAAAAAAGATACTGCACTTAACTTTCTTACACACACAAACACATAATGTACAACGTAAACATGGACCAGTCTGGTATTTTTGCCATGAGCTCAGACAATTCCAATGTTTCATACTTCAAAAACATAACTACAGAATACATTCAATATGCAAAAAAAAAGCCTTTGGTATCTGCTTTGAAAAATGATCAAGCTACACTCGAAAACGAGGACGTCATTGTATGTGTATGTATTTATGTGTGTGTGTGTGCACAATCTTTCTCAGTGTCAGCAATATCCCCCCCCAAAAAAATCAATCAGTGCAAAACATACCAGAAATTTTCACTTACAAACAACGAGTATAAAACTACAAAATCAACATGTTACACCGCCAGTGAGAATGTGAAGTAGTCATTCACAAAATACGTTCATAAATCACCCTGCAGATTCATTTTTTGTTTGTCATAAAATCTAATTTGATAATTGAAAAACTCCAATTACATAAAAATGTGCCGTATGGAAAATGTTTACTAAGTAAAACAATAACTTGGCAAAGGCTACGTGTTATAACGATTTATACGCTGTTGGTATAAATCTAAGACTCATTTATTGCATGTGCTATCTGACAATGTTTTTTCTGAAACGTCACAAAATGCTACCACGATGCCACCAGTGTTTACTCGTTCATATTATATCCGTTTGTCTTCAAAATGTTTCCATTCTCCAGCTTGAGCATCAAACGAAGAACTAAGCGGTGCGACCCCTCCTCAGTGGCTAGCACCGGTTTCACTGTCGCCTTTTTTAAAAAGACTTGTTTCGCTAGGCTCGCATCCAATATGGAAACTCAAGAGTCCCTCAGCCGAGAGAAGTCCGGCCATATTTGACCGTCGCGGCTGGTCTTCCCTCGTAGTCACAGCAACGGAGCGCAGCGGACGGAGAACGCCGGGACGAGCTTAGCGTCATGCTGGTTTGAGATACAACTCCCCGGTTGTGTGCTAATAAACATCTGTTCTACATCTGCTGATGGGATAGTTTGGGTTTACTGACATATAAGGCGGCATCATTTACTCACTTGTAGGGTTACCGATGCATGGACGTTATTACTTTGGTCTTCCACTATAGCGCTCAGCGAGCTAGCTGCCGATCCCGGCGAGCGGTCTCAAAAATTAAACAGCGGCAAACAGGGAGAGCTGACAAAACTATTTAAAACTGTACTCGAACACCCCCCCTTCAAAAAAAAGAAGAGTTAACCGTCCACAAAACAATTCAACATAATTCGCGCGATTTCAAAAGTGGATTCTCCTCAGCTAACTCTGTAGCTTGGAACTACTTTTTGTTTTTGAACGCCGCTGTATTACTACTTGGAGTGTGTAGCAATACACTGACGTCCTTCCACGGCAAAAAGTAGTTCCAAGCTACTGAATGGTCCAAAAGGCGAATCAGGCATCAGACGTACGCAAAGTATGTCGTATTGTTTTGTGTATGGTTAATGGGCTTTCTGCTTTATTAGCTGTCCTTGTTTGCAGCTGTTTTTTTGTTTTTGCTCTCTGCTGGGACCAGCAGCCACTTCTCAGACCACAGGAGCTGACCACCAAGTAGCGTCCATGCATCAATAACACTACTAGTGAGTAAATCATAAAATCTTAAATCAATAAATCCAAACCATCCCTTTAACAGACGTAATCCTGAAAGTCTTTCTGTACCAAATCTTCTCCATTGGATACAACTCGCTATGAAATTGGCTCATAAAATATTTACATTTCAGTCGAGCTACATTCAAATATTGCTCTGATCCAGGTCTATTTACAATGAGTGAGGTCATAATTTACGTATTTGAGGGAGAACAAAAAACAAAACAGCTCCACGTCCCCTTGTTGGATGTGTTGGTTTGTAACAGGGATCCAGTCTTCTGACCTTACTTTTGACGCAGAATAACCCATCCTGGCGAGCCGCCACGGATTCTCCACATCGCTTTCACATATTGTTGTCAGTGTCCTTGTGGGACATTTTTATCGATGTTTTCCAGGCTCTGTGCCAGTCTCTTGGTGAAGAGGGTGTGGGATTTTCCACAATAGGTATGCGTGGTCTTTAGAAGTTCCTCCTCCAGAGGAGCCAACAGAGAGCTCACCGGGTCGTCTCCAAACGTGAACTGGAACAACAGGAAAATTCAAACATTATTTTTTTCCTCCCCAATTGTACCTGGCTAAACACCCCACTCTTCCAAGCCGTCCTGGTCGCTGCTCCACCCCCTCTGCCGATCCAGGGAGGGCTGCAGACTACCACATGGCTCCTCCGATACATGTGGAGTCACCAGCCTCTTCTTTTCACCCGACACTGAGGAGTTTCACCAGGGGGACGTAGCACGTGGGAGGATCATGCTATTCCCCCTAGCCCCCCCCCCCCGAATAGGCGCCCCGGCCCACCAGAGGAGGCGCTAGTGCAGCGACCAGGACACATACCTACATCCGGCTTCCCACGCGCAGACACGGACGATTGTGTCCGTAGGGACGCCCGGCTACCAAGATACCCCATGCATTATTATTTTGTACATGAACATCCCAACAGGTTCAACCTTGAAAACCCACTGTGTGTTTATTTTTTTTTGGGGGGGGGGGTCCAGTCTATAAAAGTGACTGCATTGACAATAAAGGACATAAGTCACATATTCTTTTTTTTTTTAAATGCAACCCATTTTATTTTCTGTCCAAATATTTTGTCAGAGTAGGTGGAAAAAACCCCCATCATGGAATCTCTCTCACAGCTTTCATCCCGACATAAAGGAGAATAATACAATATTGTCTTGCACTGTTGGAAAATAGACTTAATACACAGAGAAACTGAAGCTCATACAAATATTAATCTGGGATGCCCGTGAATTCACCCAGTTGAGGCAGAAGACAAAATGGATCAAAATACTTTCTTGCTCTGCTTGGTTCATGACAAGTTTGACAGGGGCGGTGTTATATATTGTAAAGATTACCAGGGAGGAGATTTGAAGGTTGCCTGACCAAAAGGCCAACTCGCTGTCAAAAAAAACAAAAACAGAATGGGAAGCGTTAAAAGAAAGAAAAATAAAATCACCAATCACTCTGAACACAGAAACAACAGTGGATCTGATGTCACTCAAAACAGAAAGCAGTCTACATTTGAGCCAGATTAGGGCTGCAAGGCGTTGCTGTTCGGCGGCCGTCAGGGATTGCAGAGGGGTTTTCATGTCCTCCAACTATTGAAGGAACCTTTACAATGCTCCAAGGAAATCAAAGGGGAATTAACATTTTTTTTACACCAGCTCGTTTGTTGGCGGTCGGGTCTCTCATATTGGGTCGCGAAAAAAATGGCGTTTTTTATGAGCTCATACTTGCACATGCAACCACACACACACACACACACGCACACACGCACGGTCATAATGTTACATTTACAGTGGCTGTATTGATTTGGGTGGGGTGACGGAAGGCGGCTCGTGTGCAGACACTGACCCTAAATGCACCATCAGCCATAAAGTTTAACTGCAGCCTCCTGCCCCGGGGATGGTGATAGAGAAGGAGGGAGGGAGTAGACACTTTATGACAGACAAACCACTGGGCTGGAGCTGGGGGGGGGCAGACAGGCAGGCAGACAGGGGTGTTTGGGTGTCAGCTTTGTAATAACAGGTTCTTTGTTTTTAAGGTGTCGAACCTCGCCATCTACCAGCCACTGACACGTTCAATCAATACCAGTCTAACACCAGTCTATCAGGGACACTAAAATAAGAGTCTGAAAAACTGTATTTACTGAATTCAAATGAAATAATTTACCCTGGTGATAAATCAGTTGCACAGAATACTGACACGCAAGGTCCAGGGATAACTGGACCACATACAGGGTAAGACGTACTGTGTATAAGACAAACTAAGCATTTCATTCCACACATAAAAAGAGTTAAGACAGTAAGAGATGGTAAGACAGAGGTTTAGATTTACTTACTGGCACTGCAGAACAAAGAGAAACAAAATAAAAGAAACCTTTGTGTGTGGATGCCACACCCTATTGTCATTGTTGCTATTGTTCTCGTTGTAATTGGTGCTATTGTACTTTTCTATTATTTATCTGACAATGAATTTCCAAAAGTACAATAAACTAACCAGTCAATAAATTACTTTTTTTGTGTGTGGGGGGGGTCCCCACACCCTTTTTCTCCCCAATTGTATCCGGCCAATTACCCCACTCTTCCAAGCCGTCCCTGTTGCTGCTTCACCCCCTCTGCCGATCCAGGGAGGGCTGCAGACTACCACATGCCTCCTCCGATACATGTGGAGTCACCAGCCGCCTCTTTTCACCTGACAGTGTGGAGTTTCACCAAGGGGACGTAGCGCGTGAGAGGCTCACGCTATCCTCCTAGTTCCCCCTCCCCCCCAGACAGGCGCCCCGACCAACTAGAGGAGGCACTAGCGCAGCAACCAAGATACATACCCACACCCAGCTTCCCACCCGCAGACACGGCCAATTCTGTCTGTAGGAATGCCTGACCAAGCCGGAGGTAACACGGGGATTCGAACCAGCGATCCCCATGTTGGTAGGCAATGGAATGGACTGCCACGCTACCCAGATGCCAATAAATTACTTTTAATAAGTCCCCATGTGTTCAACTGTGCCATCTTAAAGCCAGAACACACCAGCATCGATTGATGCACATCAAGAAGGATGCTCCTGGTCATTTTAATATAAAATCCCCACAACAGCAGTGTCTGGACTCTAATCGACATACAACCAGCAGCATTGACACACTCGTACAGACTTGTTATTTTGTTTTGGGAAGAAGCTGTTAGAGCAGTGCTAAGAGAAATACTTTCCACGTGCGTCAGCTGGGGCTTCCTATTTGTGCGAAGGACAGCATGGGACGTGAGTCATTTGACTGCTTCTGCAGTTGGCTTTAGTTACTCACTTCCATGACAGCGATTGTCTAAGGGTGTGGTCGCCGAAGTACAAGCAAAGATTCCAACATGATTTAAAATGCAGAGTGTAAATCCATAACGGTCCACCCAGACTTAATCACAGAAGCTGTAACAGTATCAATACGAGATGGGCTATTAGCATGTGTGAATGTACTCATCTGTGTTCACATCTGGTTGACCCATGCACACTTTGTGACCGTTTGGTGAGTATTGGTGTTGTGTAAATGCATGCGCGTCCGCCCCTGCTGGTGTACCTGCGCATGTTTCTGTCCCTCTCTGCGATTGATCCCGCCCTATAAACCCACAGTTTGATAAGAGGGCTTAGGATAAAGTATTGATCAGCCCTTCGCCCTGATCTACGTTCAATGCTTCGTTAATAGGAAAGCGATGGGGCCCTGGACACTGATGGCTTCATTAAGTAAATGCCACTCCTCCAGTCGATACCATTAGACTGCTGGTAAACAACCCATAAACATCCTCGTGGGGGAAATTATGTTTCACGATGACCTTCTACCCCAATGGAGATTTGCATTTACAGGAACACAGCATCTAATGTAACCATGCATTATGCTATTTAGGGTGAGTGCCAATATAGAAATCTAGCTTGAACAACAGAGAAAAAGGAGGGGGGCTGGGTCAAACAGCAATTATCTCATTACAAGGTAAAAAGAAGGCATTGCCCATCACAGATGCTTCACTAAATAAGATAAATGCGCTTCCAGTAGGCTCAGGACAGTAAATTCTCCCATCCTAAACAATATGATGTGCTATAATGTGAACAGGCCGTTTTGTCCTCACTTTTATTTACCCCAGGAATCTTTCATTGGATGAACTTGCTCTTGATAATGCAGACACACTCCTCCAACCGTGCCCATCACACCTGTTTGTTAACCAAGTTCACCAGCAGTCTTCTGCTGTTGGACATTGGTTTATGCATTAATCTTCCTCGCACAAACAATGGATTTAAACCAACTGCCTTCTGGTCACAACTCACTTTTTTACAGCTACAATCCTGAAGACTGTCATTTTCCTTTAATTTACAGACACCCGTGGGTGATACTGGCACCTCTTACTGATGCTGTTATACCTGTTGGTAAAGGTCTTCTATGACCTTGTTCTGCCATGTCACTTTTTTTTTTAAACCCCCCCCCCTTTTCTCCCTAATTGTATCCGGCCAATTACCCCACTCTTCGGAGCCATCCCGATCGCTGCTCCACAACCATCTGCCGATCTGTGGAGGGCTGCAGACTACCACATGCCTCCTCTGATACATGTGAAGTCGCCAGCCACTTCTTTTCACCTGACAGCGAGGAGTTTCGCCGGGGGGGGGGGGGGGGCGCAGCGCATTGGACTCATGGGAGGATCATGCTACTACCCCCAGTTCCCCCTCCCCCCTGAACAGGTGCCCCGACCGACCAGAGGAGTTGCTAGTGCAGTGACCAGGACACATACCCACATCCGGCTTCCCACCCACAGATACGGCCAATTGTGTCTGTAGGGACACCTGACCAAACTGGAGGTAACACGGGGATTCGAACTGGCAATCCCTGTGTTGGTAGGCAATGGAATAGACCGCCACACCACCCAGACGCCCTGCCATTGCACTTGTGACCCCCAACAACTTTGCTTCCTCTTAAAATTAACCACTGCATGCCTCTTCTTTCACATTTGGCCGCTATAGTGAAGATGTAAAAGTAATAGGAAAGTCTTACCTGAAATTAAGCATTAAAATAACCAACAATAAAAGCATTAATGATTTCGACATTTGTGGATGGATGGGCTTGCTGGTCTTAAGTATGCCAGCAATAGAAAGTATCAAAATGGAAATTTGTTTGCCATCAAATATTCAGGATTGGAGCTTTAAACTGTCAGGTATGTGGGGATGACGAAAGAGAGGTAAGACATCTATTTTATGTCCTAAGCAAGAGAGATAAGGACTGCTAATGTGCCAAGTTATTAAACTACACTGTAACACACAGTTTTGCATGCATACACGCACACACAGACCTACATTTCGTATGGAGTTGTAGACGGCTCTGAAGGCAGGTTGTTTTTGGTCATGGTAAACCCCTCTGTTTCCATGAAGTATGTAGATGCCGTTTTCCTCGGCTGAGGCACAGTTACTGCCATAGATGCAGTGGTCAGGACGGTAGTTCCACTGGCAGGGGAACTCCAGCAGGCACTCTGAACATGGGCACACATGCAGGTACACAGAAGGTCACACATACATGCACACAAACACATAAATCTGAGGGAGAAAAGCTGGCATCAATACTGCCAAGTAGGTGTGATGCATAATTAAAAAAAAAAAAAAGAAAAATAAAAGGAAAAAGGACTGGTAGACAGGTAAACTGACTAACAATTTACTATAGAATCTAAGATTTATAAGAGTTTACACTGAGTTATCCCTGCTCCATTTGTCCCTTGGCACTACATAGTAATACATATTTATGTGTCTGTGTGTATAATTATGTACGCTTGTGACTGCATCAGTGGGTAATGCATGTGGTTGTGTTGCCATTGTACCCATGCCGGTGTGTGTGTGTGTGTGTGTGTGTGTGTGTGTAAAAATATCAAGTGCATTTTTGTGTGTATGGATAGGTATATATAGCATGTTTACATCAGAGCATGTGGGTATGTGTATTTGTCTTTGTACATGTGGTGTGCGTGTGCGTGCATGTGTATGCGTGCGTGTGTTAAATTGGGTCTGTTTGTTCTCCTTACCAGGATTATGGTGAAAGATGATATTGAGAAGGTCCTGGTCTCCCCAGGTGATGTTGAGTTTGTATTTCTGCAGAAGGGGCATCAGCAACTCCTCCCAACGCAACCCCACTGACGTCATGTCATTCTACACACACGCAAACACCCAGTTTAAGATTCAAGACTCAATAATTTATTGCCATGTCAACTTAACAGTTGATTTGGAATTTGTTTCGGTGTGCTTAAAGATAACAACAGTAAACATATAACCACACAATACATACAAGGAGTGTCCACAAAACCATATTGTCACAATTACAATTCAGTTAATGCAACCATATATCCCATGCCCTTAAAGTGACAAATTAAAGTGCATGTGCTTAATGAGATTATACTTGTACAATCAGTGAAGCAGAGGATGTGGATTGCTGCAGGGTACGTGCTGTTGCAGAAACGAGATATTCTGGTCTTCATACTGTGGAGTCTTTTACCCGAAGGGAGATGAGTGAATAGGGGGTTGGCCAGGTGTGAGGAGTCCTTTACAATTTTAAAACCTTTTCACTGAATGTGAATATGGTATACTTTGGAAATGGTAGTTGAGTTTGCAACCAATTATTTTTGAAGCTGTGTGCATGCCTCTGTCCAACAGTTTTTTCTCGCGAGCTGCAGAATTGCCATACCATACAGTATTAGAGAAAGTGAGCACACTTTCTATTACAGCTCTGTAGAACTGTAACATTGCAACCCTCGACACTCCAAATTTGCTATTGAATTTACTCATTTGTAGAGTGACAAAACAGAACTGATAAAACACAGACCAAAGAAAGTGAAGTATAGATGAATTTTAGAGATGAATACAGTCATTGTATTGAGAGACATACAAGCTATATCCAAGACACAATAAGTATCGGGATTTCAGACAGTGCCTACAAACTGTTCATACTGCTGTGTTGTGAGGCATCTAATTAGATGTATCTAAACTATGGCAGCAGGCTTACCTCTTGTGGTCAGTGAGGGTACCACAATTTTACAGTACACAAACAAAACTCTCTCTCACCTTAAAGTATGTGTTCCTTATTCTGGTCATGTTCATCAGCATGACGCCAGAGTTGATGCCTGTCCGGCCGTAGAAGGGGTGTCGGGCGAAGCGATTGTACCAGGCGATGCGGGGCTCTTCATGTTCTGGGGCCACGGCTGCCAGCTGGGATGAGTTAAACTGGGTCAGGAATGCCCACAGCTGGTCCACAGGCTGCAGGAAGAGGATGTCTGAGTCCACGTACACCAAAGAGTCCACATCTTTTAGGATTAGCTGGAGAGAGCATGGAGAGATACAGAGACAAATTTAACGACACTTTAGACTGCCGTGTTGTGACTATATGGCACACAGTTCAGTGCTTCAGTTGAAACACAGAATGTTCCATTTCGTTTTGAATTGAAGTGCCCTTGTGACAATAAATTAGACTAAAAAGAAAAATAAATGTTTTGTATCAGTGCTTTTCAAACATTACATTTCACTGCAAATGCTTTCTGGTTGGATCCATTGGTCACAAGTAGCAAGGACTATAATCTATTTGACAAGCAATTTTGCTTTAGACAGTGAAGAAAGTAGGGCTCAACAATACTAAAAAAAAAAAAAAATCCAAACAGTGATACATTTGATCTATTGCAACATTCAAGAATAAGAAGGGATTTTTTTTTTCCATTTCATTGTCTGTCTGTCCTTCAATTTTCTCAACAACTGGTCATCCGACCACCTTCAAACTTGGCATGTGGATTGCTGAGGACGCAAGGAAGTGCAGTGTCGAGTGCGAAGTTGTTTGGATGAGTGGCTGTGGAGAAAATCTCAGGACAGACAGACAGACAGACAGACATACATACATACATACATACATACATACATACATACATACATACATACATACATACATACATACATACATACATACATACATACAGACATACATACAGACATACATACAGACATATATACAGACATACATACATTCCTCCCATGGTGATGGGACGAAACAGCGCCACTCTACCAATGCAACACACTCGGGTCGGAGGGGGGATTGCACGTGAACGGGCAGTGCCCTAGTTGTTCAAGAAGTAATCAAATCATTTGTCAAAGGCACTAGAATATTTTTCTTCAAGAGTAACTGTAAAAAAGCCGAGCTTGCCGGATTTTATTTTCAATCAAGCAATAGTAGTTTTAGCCTTACATGACTGATGGGCCCAATTTGCTTTGCAATGAATCCTTTGCGATGTGAATATTGCACGTATACGGCTACAGTCACACATGCGCGAATGCAGGTGAATGCCCATCGCCTGCCGAGGAGAAATTTGTATTTACTCGTGCTGAATGTGGGCAGTGCAGGATGTGACGCACATGGAAATCAGTTTGCTGGGTTGTTGTCCGTTTGAGTGGTTGTGGTTCACACATGAGCGGTTGTTGGTTTTGTGATGGGAAAATGTATGGTGAAGTCCAGAGAAAGATAAATAAATGTTTTCACTTAATTGTCTCACTTGTATATGCTATCATAGTTTTATGGACATATACGGAGGAAGAACACTGGTGCACAAGCTATATTTGTATACTGCGAAATATGAATTGATGTTATTAATACATTTTCCATTTATTTACATTCAATGCCTGTCTCCTGACTCACTGCCAGCCAGCCAGCCAGCATCTCCCTTGTGCGGCAGTGTGTCGTTTTCATGGGCAATGTCATACAACACCGGCTGGTTAGACACAGCAACAATCAAGGTCTCCCCCATCCTGGCTCTCTAAGAAAACTAAAGCCAATTACAGCCAAGTGGGGGTCAACCACACACACTTCTTTGCTATTGGTCGAGGCTGTGGATTCGCCGCTCAAAGTTTACCAAAGTTGAACTCCATGTGAAACAAAGTTGTAAATTTCTTTTGCTACAGAATGTTGTACTCGCCCCTTCACTCACACAGAATGGAAGTGAACAGGAGGTGACTATTCGCCAATATTAATGTCATACATGTGTGACCGTAGCCTATATGGCAATGTTGATTCTGAAACTACACACCACCGAGCCCGAGAAGGAAGACAATGAATAAAAAGGTAAAAAAAGATAAATACATGCAGCATTGCTGTGGACCAATTTGAAACAATTTTAACATGCTGGTGTAGCATGGGTGTCCGGGTGGCACAGCGGTCTATTCCATTGCCTACCAACACAAGGATCGCCGGTTCAAATCCCCGTGTTACCTCCGGCTTGGTCAGGTGTCCCTGCAGACACAATTGGCAGACACAATTGGTTGTGTCTGCGTGTGAGAAGCCAGATGTGGGTATGTGTCGCTGCACTAGCACCTTCTCTGTTCAGTCGGCGCGCCTGTTTGGGGGGGAGGGGAAACTGGGGGGAATAGCATGATACTCCCACGTGCTACGTCCTCCTGGCGAAACTCCTCACTGTCAGGTGAAAAGAAGCGGCTGGCGACTCCACATATATCAGAGGAGACATGTGGTAGTCTGCAGCCCTCCCTGGATCGGCAGAGGGGGTGGAGCAGCGACCGGGATGGCTTGGAAGAGTGGGGTAATTGGCCAAAGTAAATTGAGGAGCAATAGGGTGGGGGGGAACCCAAATAAATAAATAAATAACATGCTGGTGTATGCTAGAGACACAATTTAAAATCAGGGGTAAATATATACTTCAGATGAAATATATCTAGACAAAATCTGGAAACAACATGCATATTAATGCCAGGTGTACAGGGGTCTAAATGATACTCACAGGTAGAAAGAGCCTCTGAGAAGCACAGGGCTTGAAAAGTTTTTTCCACTCGGCTGCATTCTCACTGGGGAAGCTGATGGCGTAGACTGAGTAGTTGAACCTGGAGCGAACGAAGCCAGGCCATGAGTCCAACTGGATGAAAGAAAGCATCATGTTAGTATGTTATTCTCATGGACAGGTAACGGTATGCATGTGATTAGGTCAACATTCATATGCACATCCAGATACACAAGGACAAACATTCACACACAGTACGGGCTCAGGCCTAGTCCACACATATACGGGGCTTTTTTTAAATGTAGCTTTTTCTATGAGTTTTGGCCTTTCATCCACACGCAAATTGCATTTTAGGTCACCAAAAACCAACCTTTAGTAAAACTCCTTCCAGGGTGATGTTCAGAAATTTTGTTTTCAGTGTTGATGTGTAGACAGGGAAAAGGGTTGTTTTGGCTTGTGATGTCAGAGTGTGCGCCGTTTTGTCCGTTTACATGAGGTGACATTTTGTGCAATGGTGGACGTGGCCAAAATAGTGCTGATTCTAACCTTGCTAACAGGACTTTTTGCATGTTTACACATAAATGAATAGTTACTCTTCCACTATATTGAGGAACAGAGGCGTCAGAATGCGCTACAGAGGTAAATTTATATCAGAATCATGTTTATTGGCAATGTAGGTTTGCACATACATGGGATTTGACTCCGGTTTCATGGCTCTCTCAGTGTACTTAACAGAATAACAATACAACAATCTTCAGATATATACACAAGGATTGACTATATATAGGCGAAATAAGAGGTGATAAAGATAAAGTGCAGTGCAGAGAATATATCAGAAATGCTGAAATAGATGTTAGCAGGTTACTTACATACATGCCTGAGGTATATGTACATAACACAGTGTAAGGGTATACATACAATATACAGTACAGTATATACAAAATGGTTGGATTTATTTAACAGTGTTAAGCATCCATTTGAATGACAGCTCGTAGAAAAAAAACTTTTTATATCTGGTTGTTGTGGGGTACAGTGCTCTGTAGCACCTACCAGAGGGGAGGAGTTGGAACAGGTTGTGACCAGGGTGTGATGGGTCTGCAGAGATGTTGCCTGCCCGTTTCCTGGCTCTGGAGGTGTGCAAGTCCTGAATGGAGGGCAGGTTAGCACCAATGATTCTTTCTGCAGACTTAACTGTCCATTGTAGTCTGTCCCTGTCCTGTTTGGTGACCGATCCAAACCAGACAGTGATGGATATGCAGAGGATAGACTGGATTATTGCAGTGTAGAACTGAATCATGGTATCTCCCCTGCCAGGTAAGTCCTGTGATGGTCTGGCAGCCTATCCAGGGTGTCTCCCCACCTGCTGCCTAATGACTGCTGGGATAGGCTCCAGCTTCCCATGACCCCAATTGGGATGGACGGCTTGGATAATGGATGGATAGAGAACTGAATCAGCAGTTCCTGAGTCAGGCTGAACTTCTTGAGCTGGCAGAGAAAGTACATCCTCTACTGGGCCTTTTTGATGATTGGGACTATGTTGGATGCCCACCGTAGGTCCTGGGAGATTATGGAAGCCAGAAATCTGTAGGTTTTCACCGTGCTGTTGAGTATGGTGAGGCGGGGGCAGTGTTGGGGTACTCCACCTGAAGTCCACTGTCATCTCCACTGTTTTGAGCGTGTTCAGCTCCAGGTTGTTATGGCTGCACCAGAAGGCCAGCTGTTCAACCTCCCATCTATGTGCAGACTTGTCACCGTCCCGGATAAGGCCAGTGATGGTTGTGTCATCTGCAAACTTCAGGAGTTTAACAGACAGTCACCTGAGGTGCAGTCATTTGTATAGAGGGAGAAGAGTAGAGGGGAGAACACACATCCCTGGAGGGCATCAGTGCTGATTGTCTGGGTGCTGGATGTGATTTTCCCCAGTCTCACAAGCTGCCTCCTTTCTGTCAGGAAGTTTTCAATCCACTGGCAGATGGGGGTTGGTACAGTGAGCTGGGTGAGTTTGGAGTGGAGGATATCTGGGATGATGGTGTTGAATGCTGAGCTGAAGTCCACAAACAGGACCCTTGTGTATGTCCCTGGGGAGTTGAGGTGTTGGAAGATGTTGTGCAATTCCATGTTGACTGCATCCTCCACTGACCTGTTTGCTCGGTAGGCAAACTGCAGGGGGCCTGTGATTTCTTTCAGGTGGGCCAACACCAATCTCTTGAAGGATTTCATGACCACAGACATTAGGGCAATGGGCCTGTAGTCATTTAATCCTGTGATACAGGGTTTATTGGGGATTGGAACAATAGTGGAGGTCTTGAAGCAGGAGGGGACTTCACACAGCTCCAGTGATCTGTTGAAGATCAGTGTGAAAATGGGGGCCACCTGGTCAGCACAGACTTTCAGACAGGAGCGTAACATGCCATCCAGGCCCAGTGCCTTCCCGGTCTTCTGTCTCTGGAAGAGCTGGTGCACATCCTCAACACAGATCCTGAGGGAGGGGGCAGTGGCTAGCAGGGAGTGCAGTTGGTTGTGTGTTGTGGCCGGAGAGGGTGAGGAGTGTGAAAAAGTTTGCTTTTAAAACCTGCAGTAAAACCTATTTAGGTTGTCAACCAGTTGATGGTTCCCTGCAGTGTGGGGGGATGGTCTCCTGTTGTTGGTAATGTCTTTCAAACCTCTCCAGACTGATTCTGGGTCATTAGCAGAAAACCTTGTTTGTCAACTTTTCAGAGTAGCACCTTTTTTGCCATGCTGATCTCCTTTGTGAGTGTATTTCTGGCTTTGCTGTACCGGTTCCTAGCACCACTCCTGTGGCTTCCACTTTGGCTTGAAGAAACTTCCTGAGCTTTGCTGTGAACCAGGGCTGATTGTTGTTGAAGGTACAGAAAGTTTTGGTGGGCACACATGTCCTCACAAAAGCTGATGTGAGATTTCACAGTGTCAGTAAGTTTGTCCAGGCCTGTAGATGTAGCCTCAAAAACACGCCAGGCAATGCAGTCAAGGCAGGCCTGGAGTTCCAGTTTTGACTCATTGGTCCATTTCCTCAAAGTTTTAACCACAGGCTTTGCAGATTTTAGTTTCTGACTGTAGGCTGGGATAAGATGAATCAGACAGTGATCAGCGAGTCCCACGGCTGCATGAGGGACAGAGTGATAGGCATCCTTTAATACTGTGTAGCAATGACCCAAAGTGTTTTTGTCCCTGGTGGGACATTTAACATGCTATCTGTGTTTTGGCAGTTTGTGCCTGAGGTTTGCTCGATTAAAATCCCCAAGGATAATGAGTAGGGAGTCTGGATATTTGCACTCCATGTTTGTAATTTGATCAGCCAGGTGTTTAACACCTCTTTAACACAGGCCTGGGGTAGGATATAAACTCTGACCAGAATAAATGATGGAAAATTCCCTCGGTTAGTAGAATATTGAGGAATAACTTCACTTCACGATCAGTCAACACATGATTCTCCCCTTCCTCAATGCATCATTGTTGGCAACCTACCAGTAATAGCTTTTTTCAGGCTTTTGATTGGCCAACATGGCTTTAAAGTTATATCGCCGGCTGTTTGTTTGGCATGTTCTTAACAGCACTTCCATTGTGTTTTTGCATTTTCACTTGAACGGAGATTTTTTCTTTTAATCAGTGCTTGTGTGGCCCGGATTTTTTTAAGAACGAAGGAGGGAAAACCCTGTTTTCAAAATACTCGTGTACATGTTGATTGGGCATCAGACACAATCAAATACTCACACACTCTTAAGAAACAAAAGGCAAAAGAGCAGCTATCTAGGGATGCCCTGATGCTATTTGAGACATCAGTATCAGAGCCATTTGTGCTGTCTATGCTGGCTGTAGTGTAAATGTCATAAATGGCCCATTTCGCTCCATCTAGGTGTCGTAAACCAATATCAACAAAGTCGACATTGGCAAGCAGCTAAAATGTCTACAGCAGCGAACTTCTATTAGAAGATGAAAGCAGCTAAACAGCCCCTTGTAATTTCTGCACTGCCCATCTTTCACAGGGTGGTGGAAACCGAGCCACTTTCAACATGACTAATATGACAAGACATGAAAAGAAATCATTCAGAGGAATACAACTACTGGCTCACGGGTTACTCTTAAGAGTCCTTTCTTTTTGCTCAGTGTTTTTATATTTGTACAAGCTATTGTATTTACAAATGATTTTCTTAGTTTAATTACTTAATTCACCCATCCGTTATCCAAGCCGCTTATCCTACTCAAGGTCACGGGAAGCTGGAGCCTATCCCATAGTCATTGGGTGGCAGGAAGGGAGACACCCTGGACAGACCACTAGGCCATCACAGGGCTGACACACTCACACCCAGGGACAATTTAGCATGGCCAATTCACCTGACCTACATGTCTTTTTACTTAATTTACTTACTAAATTATTTACTTAATTTTACTTAATTACTTTATTTTGTTGAAAAACATTTAAAACCATTAATGGATAGCTGTGATGCCATCTTTTTTTCTTCATGTGGAAGTATCACATTTTCAAGCATATCTTACCTAAATTGGATTAGTGTCAATAACTTTAATTTACTCAAAGTGTGTACTGTGCAGTGCAGACAAACAAATATCGGACTGGGAATCAGTATTGGCAGATCCTCAATATTAAATTACTGATTGGATCAGGGAAGAAAAAAAACGTAACTTGACGTTTTCTACGGCTATTTAGTGTGTAGTAAACAAAAAGAGCCTCTGTCGTAAGAATAATTAGAGTTGTGTTTCAACCATCCAACTCACAGCCTCTATGAAACTGGCATGTAGCTGGCCTTCAGCGAAGATGTGAAGGAAGAGAGGTTTAATGCTGAGAAGAACAGCTGACTTGATCATGGTGAGCGTTTCCTCCAGACGCTGGCCGCACGCCACAACTGCCAAATGCATGCGGGGTTCAGGTCTGCTACCACCTTCACCATCCACCTTAACCCGCTGTCGCATGATGTACCTGCAAGGAAGGAAGGAGTAAAGAGAGACGGGGAAAACGATAGAAAGAAACAAGGGTGAAGGTAAGGGGTTAAAGACAGATAGACATACAGGAAGAAAGGTGAAGGTAAGGATAAGAGACAGAAAGAGCAGAGAGAAAGAATCGGAGATATGTTAAACCATGATGTTAAGACTTTCCAAATATCCATTCCCATATCAGATAAGGGATAAATTAAACGGGATTATTGACAACCACTAAAGGGCCCTCTTTTTCCCCAATTTGTGCCATTATGGTGTTGAGCTCTCAAATCCCCAATGTTTAGGGCAGGGGTTCTCAAACTTTACTCAAAGGTCCCCATCTGACTTTTACTGAAAGTCAAGAGGTTCGGAAAAAATTGTCCATAACAAAATAACATTTAATCAACTCACTTATAACTTTTAAGCAACATACATTCAAGTTCAATACTAGACATTCGAGACCAGAGGAAGAAATGGCATTGTTTGCCTGCAAATCAGTTGCTTGAACCTAGGCACAAAAGGTGCGATTGCCTGATCCATCCATCCATCATCTGAACCGCTTATCCTGCTCTCAGGGTCGCGATCCAAATGTCCATTTCGAAGACCCGCTCTCGTCTGCCCCTGATTGGCTCTAACCTAACGAAAACCGGCGTACCGGTAGGCTACTCGTTACTGTCAATTATAGTCGCGGCAGCTTCTCTTCTCTCCTGTTTCAACGAGGGCGGGGCTCAGCCCCCCCCCCCCACACACACACACACATACACACACAGCCAAGCAAAGGACGAGTGAACCAGGTGAAGGGCAGATAGCAAGCGTTACTCGCGTTGACGACAAATACGCTCGTTACTTTACTATTAAGTGCAATAAAAGCTTCCTACCCCCCAAAGCAAATCCTCCAGTGTAACGTTAATGTGTGAACTCGGCAGCAACAACACACAAAATAGAAAACGTGACACTTCATAACGTATTGTATTCATAACATGAGGTATGGGCTGGGTCCGGGCTGACTTGCCGTTCGGTCCGGATATGGACCAAGGTCCGGGCTTTGAGAAGTCCTTGTTCAGGTATTTCAACAGCACTACCCACCAAAATGTCTTCTTCATAAGGTCCTTTACAAAGCGCATTGCAAAGACCGCACTGAGATGGAAAAGTAGATTTAAACTCAACTTTACCATTTATCACTTTTTCCTCCAAGCGTTTACTCACCATGCACATACCCCAAACCAAACCCTAGACTACACTTGAACGGTTTGACAAATCTCTACACACCACCACCACCACCACCACCATCATCACCACATACACACGCCATAAAACTGACAAAGTTTATCAAAAAGCTTGCATTTTTCGCCGTCTTGTGCCAAATCTGTTGACGATAAGAATCAAGATGACAACAAATGACCAGCAATACACAGACATTTCTTCGTTTGAGTCAACTAGTCAGGAGTCCAGATTGGGTTTATCCATGTCTAACATGCAGACTAGAACATCCCTGTTGGTTATAGGATGAGAGCGTTACGGTCGCAGCGCTCATCAGCTGAACACTCCGGCAGTGTGTCTACGGCCACAGCGCACGACAGAACCGCATGAAGACGCCCCAAGTGTGTGAAACAGCCGCTCCTACCTGTGATACCAGTGCGGCCTCCCGGGCCCTGTTTTGTCCGGAGCCTCCCGTCTGTCTCCGGCGGCTCTCGGGGGAAGGAGGCTTTTCCTCGCACCCTTTCCGCCGACCGACACATCCGAGTAAAACAGCTTATTGTACCCGTACAGGCCCGACAACACGGCAAACACCGTGCACAATAGGAGTGCACGGATGTAGTGCCGCATCGTCGATACTCAAATGGCGATCAGAGGCCGGAGTCATGACACGGAGACGGACGGCGCGCAGCGAACGCAGGGCTGCAGCGAGCGTCCATGTACTCCTTAATGGGGGGAGGGGTGGGAGCGATAATAAAAAAAAAGCTGCTGCTCCCTCCCTTCCTCTCTCCGGCCTAAATTTACAACTCACTTCACCCTTAAAAGGCCCATTCAACGCCCACGACACAAAAGGGCCCGTCGCCCTTTGTTGATGTTACTCCCTGCAGAATCAAAGACAAACGAGCCTTTACTTTGGCCGCTGCTTTAATCGTGGGAAATGTCGCGTTGTTGGGATGTTCAGAGTCAACCACCAGATGGCGTCAGACGACAAGAACCCGTCATTGTTTGAGTAGCGCCGGCTTTGGCTGGTCACAGAGGGGGTTATCTACAAAAATGCATCGTGAGCGTGCGTGCGCGTGAGAGCGAGAGCGAGAGCGAGAGCGAGAGCGAGAGAGCGAGAGAACGTTTGAAAATTTGTATTTGAGAGAGAGAGAGAGATACACACATTGAGAACACAGTGAGGAGAGGCAGAGAGATACAGAGAGACGGAGAGAGGCACACAGACAGCGGGAAAAAGACAGTGGGTGAGAGAGCAAGAGACAGACTTACAAACAGATTGACAGACACACAGACGGTGGGTGAGAGAGAGAGAGAGCGAGAGAGTGTGCATAAAGAATAGTGGAAGTCAAGAGGACGGCACAGCATTTCATTATTTTGTTATTCTGTTATTCAGACATGTAATAAACCATTCAACACATTTCAAAACAAGAAAACACAGCAAAGCAAAACAAAAGATGCTGTATCAACAAGTGGCTGTGATGCATTTTCAATGAAAAAAAAACTCTCTCCATTTTTGACACATCTGATAACAAATGTTTCTCAGAATATTTCTCAGGGGCTCACACAGCTAGTCCCAGCTAGTGCAGTGAACCCATGAGAATATGTCTCCCTAGCACATTAAATGATACATACAAACTAAGAGACAAGAGGCTGTCTCACAAATATGTATACATCAGGACCATATATCATCATGCTGCGATAGTTCTCAGAAACTTTCCTAAAACTGTTATTAAGTAAAATTCTTGACAATAACACTGCTCTGATGTATAGTACAAGCACATTAAAACAAAGTTGTACAATAGATTGAGAAATATGCTGTGTTGTTTTTTTTTTTATAACCGTGTATCATTTTACAGGTTGTTATCATACAATTCACTGTTTAGTTCCACTTATCTAAAGTTGGCTCTGCGAGACAACTAACCAAAACTGGAGTTCAGAATATAGAGTAATCTATAGCCGCCTCCCCACGGACAACACATTTTGTCGGAGGGAACTTGAACAGTTTCTGAAGTCCATCATATTGCAAGCTATTACCTATACAGCTACCAAATGCACATGTCCGGAGGTCAAAACGTTTTCCTCCGAGACAAATATAGATCTTTCAAATGTACATGCACGGTGATGTACCCATACTGTGTCCCATCCCAGGTACGGTACACTATCAGTATCCTTGGTTTTCCCACTGGAATACACAGCAGTTAAGTGTCCTGTCACCACATCCCTGGAATTGCCCCTTAAAAACAGGATGCTTCCCACTTTTAAATGTTTAGGTGCCTTACACTTTTAGTGTACCTGTACCAAACCAAGCCCTGTGCATACTATTATGTGAAAACACGTTGAAAGGTGTCAGTATGGGTACTGCACCAATGCAGTGGGGTGGGTGGGTCAGGGTGCAAGGGGCTTCCGATGACGTTCTGGTTCCCAGAGCCGAGCCAGTCTAGTGTTTTGAAAACGGGGGTAGAGGTACGCTGAGGGGTTGGAGATGTTTGGCAGATTAAAGTTCAGTGTATGGACGTTGGGAATGTGGCAACAGGCATTTCTGGAGGATATCTGGGACGTAAAGATCCCAAATTGGAGCTCGAGGAGATTCGTATTACAGTGCGGGATGTCAGGAGGGGTTGGGGGGGCGGGTGTGAGGTTGTTGGAACTTGTCTGCGTATTGAGAAGGAATAAGTCACTTTGCCAAACCCCAAGTGACTGCTGCTGATGCTAGACTGGATAGGACTGCACAATTCATCCCCCCCAAAAAATATCCAAAATCAAAACGCCACAAAAAAAAAATCATTAAAGAAATTATTTTTAATTTTTTCTCAGGTTGAGTATGTTATTGATCGCATTTCTAATTCGGGTATGCTGGTTCTATGAAGAATCCCTGTCTTGCCAAAATAAAGTTGATCTTTAATTTGATTCAACCTGACCTTTGAATCTTTCACTTGATTCAAAATGCCCAAATCTAAAGGATTAGCCACTCAATTTCCGCTGCCTGAGCATGGATTGCGATTCACATTGCCAAGAAAAAAAGAATCCTAAAATGATATTTTGCCAGTAATTGTGCAGCTCTAAAGTAGGGTGCAGAGGTTCCTCCGGTGGTCCAGAGATGGGAGGCTGCAGATGGAACAGGAAAACATAGAGGATGCGAGGTGAAGGGGGGGTTGTTTGTGTTTTAAGAGGTGCGTTCAGTGGGATTCTCCGTTAATGGAGGTGCCTTCCCCTCGAGGTGAGGAGGAGCGGGAGAGCCCTTTCTCTGTGTTTTCCGAGCCGGAGCCGTTTTGGCTGTGGTGGTCGGCCGCTGAAGTGGCGCTGGAGGACATGGCCGAGGTGGCGGAGGGCTTGGCCTTCTCCTTAAAGTCTGTTATGATGACTGTCAGGTCGCCCACCGTCACCTCCAGGTGCTGGGCGCTGCTCCGGTCGATGTTTTTTAACCTCGGCCTTGATGAAGGAGGACCCAGATGGATGGTACAGTGAGGGAAAACAGAAGAGGTAAGAGGGTAAGTAAATGTTCTTTATTCATAGTAATAAACTAAATAGCAACACTACGTTAAAAAAATTTCTCACTTAACACCGTAAAGTCAAATTACTTTCAGCTTTATTGGTTGTATTGGTAAACACACAGCAAATGAAAAATGGCATCCTCAAATAAACAGACACCCCAAAATACTATGGCAATAACGAGGGTGTATTAATCAAGGAGAGTACATGTGAACTCTCCATTTTGTTTTTTTATTTCCTTCTTTTCCCCGATTTCTAATGAAAACTGGTACCCAAGAACGCCTTCCCAGAAAGTTAAATCGGTTCATCCGGACACAACATTTATTGAGAGAGAAACATTTCATCATTCATCTGTGACCGGAAAAGTAACTTTTCCGGTGTCAACTGACTGCAGGTATCCCCACCCTAATGAACAATACAGTGGCATAACGACCGAAACCAACAATCGGTTTCATATGCAAACTGCCATGAGCATTAACTAGAACTATGTGCCATGCGTACAAAACACGCTGCGCCAGAAATTGGTCCACCCCAAGGATCGGGTCCCCCGACACAAACAGAGCAATATAGTGTACACTGTTAAGTGCCAGGAGGATTGCCCTGACTTGTACATCGCGGAAACTAAATAGACGCTGGCCAAGAGGATGGCGCAACACAGGAGCGCTAACACGTCAGGCCAGGACTCTGCAGCCTACACCCATCTACAAGCCAGTGGCCACTCTTTCAAGGATGAGGGTGTGCACATCCTTGATAGGGAGGAATGCTGGTTTGAACGGGGAGTCAAAGAGGCCATCTATGTGAAGAGGGAACGACCATCCCTGAACCGGGGGGTGGGGGCTAAGAGTACATCTGTCACCATCTTACAATCCTGTGATTACAACTATTCCCAAATCCTCTGTGAACAGCACACGTGGCCATTGTAACTCTAGTTAACGCTCA
Source organism: Lampris incognitus (assembly GCF_029633865.1). Taxonomy (NCBI): domain Eukaryota; kingdom Metazoa; phylum Chordata; class Actinopteri; order Lampriformes; family Lampridae; genus Lampris; species Lampris incognitus. The sequence goes on along the minus strand of NC_079213.1, from coordinate 17,527,721 downwards.
CGGCAGTTTGCATATGAAACTGATAGTTGGTTTCGGTTGTTACCACTGTATTTTTTATAAGGGTGGGGATACCTGCAGTCAGTTGAAACTGAAGAGGTCAGTTAGATAAAATGGTAAATGGACTGCATTTTTAAAGCGCTTTTCTAGTCTAATGACCACTCAAAGCGCTTTACAATTGATGCCTCACATTCGCCCATTCACTCACACATTCATACACTGATGGTGGAGGCTGCCATGCCAACCTCAGGAATCAGGAATACTTTGTTATTTCACCTCATGTACTTGCGCACATGGAATGAAACTAAATGCTGTTTCCCCCAGCCCACAGCAAACACACACAAAAACACATTCAAGAACTACAAGAACACACATATTCAAACTAATACATATATCCAAACTAAAAAAAATAAATCACTGTCCAAGGGAACAAACGCCAGCCAGGCTGACCGTCCGAACTGCCAGTCTGCATGGGCAAGCAGTTAGCCTTGCCTGCTCATCAGGAGAAGTTAGGGGTTCAATGTCTTGACACGCTCTCTGCAGGAGCCGGGGATCGAACCAGTGACCTTCTGATTACTAGGTGACCCACTCTACCTTCCGAGCCACACCCCCCTAGATGACTGATGACACGTGTTTCTTAATAAATGTGTCCAGATGAACTGACTCACCTTTCTTTGATTTTCTTACCTGGATTACTATTGAGCATGCATAAAGACAACGGCCATGTGTACTGTTCACAGAGGATTGGGGAATAGTTGCAATCACAGCATTGCAAGATCGCGACAGATTGATTCTTAGCCCCCCCCCTCGGTTCAGCGCACCTTCTTTCTACTACTTTGAGATTTTGTTTCATGTGGCTCCCAGCTGCACTCACTTCACTTGGATCTTTTAAAAACTCAAGTGCTTTCTGATATGTGACAACACAACATCCAGCAAACTTCAGGTGGCGGCGCAAACACCATCTCCAGTTTATTCATGCATCCCTGCAATATTCAATTCCCTTTCATCACCCCCCTCCCCACCCACCCACCACCACCACCACCTCCATCCCCCAGTGTCAGCTTGTTTACCTCATCTTCTTGTGACTGTTCTTCTTCAGCGCCGGCTCTCGCTCGCCCTTCTCTCGCTCCACTCTCTCCTTCTTCTCTTTCTTGGGCTGCGTGGGAGAAGCAAACTGCTGCGTTACCTGCTGCTGGGAGACCAGCTGGGAGACAGGACGAGGCTTCCTGATGGAGATAAAAAGAGAGAGGGAGGGAGAGAGAGAGAGAGAGAGAGAGAGAGAGAGAGAGAGAGAGAGAGAGAGAGAAAGAGAGACAACGTGGAAAGAGAAAAAAACAATTGATTTTTAACAAAACGTTTAAGGGAAGTGATAAAGAAAAAATGGATAATCATAGAGCGCAAGTGTGGGGGAGAAGAGGAGAAATAGTGTAACGGTGAGAGATAAAAAGGAAGAGAGAGAGAGAGAGAGTGAAGCAGATTAATGAGAGGGAAAAATAGTGTGCACATGGCTTCATATCATCGCAAAGAGGATAATCAAGGGGCAAAAATAAACAACTGCCAGTGATGGTTAGGAAAGGTGTGTTCACAACAGCTTATCATGGCAATAAATACCGAATTCCTTCTGATTAAAAGTCAATTTAAAGTAAACTGTGTGCTATGTGGCATACCTGCAAGGTTCTTTTCATCTATCTAGATCTCTCTTTCTCTATCTATCTATCTATCTATCTATCTATCTATCTATCTATCTATCCATCTATCTATCTATCTATTCATCCATCCATCCATCCATCTGTCTAAACTGGACTTCTGCTATGCCAAATCTTAATTGGTGGCCACTGGCCAGGCCAGGTTACAGCTTCAGCAAAGACCTCCATCACAGCATCATCGTATTTTCACAGCGCCACCATCCCCATGATTGTTCATGATTCTACAAGTTCACATAGAGTGCAAAACTACAAAACTACAACATGGGGTGGACGCTGTGTTGTATCCTATACTTGCCTAGGCTTGTTTAAGCACTCACTCATGTAAGACTGTCTGTCTTGAGGAAGAGACACGCTGATTTTCACAACAACACATGATCATTTCTGTATGACGACAACAATCCGGCCTCAATACACGCACTCCATAAACACCATGTTGACGATGGTTGACGGAGATTGTGACAATCAATGTCTTTGGATTTCGTGATCAATGTGACAAGCTGGTCATGCTAGATTTTATTCATGTGTACTGAAAATGAACAATTCTTGCACTGACAGTTTCATCAACCAATAGCGCCTGCTGCCGAAAAATTATGCAGTATGCAATTGTTCTGGCACTAGTTTGCATGCTTGAGGATAGAGCGCATATCTGTGCATGTGTGGTTTGCTGTGTGTGTGTGTGCGTGTGTGTGTGTGTATCTTGTTCTGCCTGTGTTTTAGGACTGGCAGAGCCATAGCCGAGATGCCAGGGTGTTGAAAGAGCCATCTGTTGAGGGAGTGTACAAATCTAGCATCTGACTGCGTGGCAATCTCTCATTTCAGCACACAAGCAGCCACAAACATGAATACACGCACACACGCGTGCACACACACACACGCATACACACACACACACACACGCACACACACACAATGACGAGCCAAAACATTATGACCACTCACAGGTGAACTGATTAAAGTTGATCATCTCAAAACAAGGGCACATGTCAAGGTCTGGGTAGATTAGATAGTAAGTGGACAATCAGCTCTTGTAGTCAATGTGTTGGGTGAAGGAGAAATGGGCAGGAGTAAAGACCTGAGTGACTTTGACAAGAGCCAAATTTTTATGGCCAGACGACTGGGTCAGAGCATCTCTGAAACAGCAAGGTTTATGGGGTGCTCCTGGTCAGCAGTGGTGAGTACCTACCAACAGTGGTCCAAGGAGGGACAAACCACAAACTGGCGACAGGGTGTTGGGCACCCAAGGCTCATCGATGTGCGAGAGCAACGAAGGCTATCCCAACTGGTCTGAACCGACAGAAGGTCTGCTGTGGCACAAGTCACAGAAAAGTGCAATGTTGGTTACAGGAGGAATTTGTTACAACACACACTTCATCCCACCTTGCTGTATATGGGGCTACGTAGCCTCAGACCGGTCAGAGTACCCATGATGACCCCTGTCCATTGTCGAAAGTGCCTACAATGGCCACGCAAGCATCAGAACTGGACCTTGGAAGAAGGTCGCCTGGACCGATGAGTCCTGTTTTCTTTTAGATCGTGTGGATGGCACCGTCAGAAGACGACAAGTCGGTGGAGGGAGTGTGAGGCTCTGGGCAGTAATCTGCTGGGAAATCCTGGGTCCAGCCGTTCCTGTGGACATCAATTTGACATGAGCCACCTACCTAAACATCATTGCAGATCAGACACACCCCTTCATGGCAGCGGTATTCCCTGATGGCAGTGGCCTTTTTCAGCAGGATAATGCACCCTACCACACAGCACACATTGTTCGGGAATGTTTGAGGAATATGATGAAGTGTTCAAGGTGTTGTCCTGGCCTCCAAATAGTCCAGATCTCAATCTGATTTATGTATTGGACCAACAAGTCCAAATCACAGTGGATTCACCTCGTAACTTACAGGACTTGACAGATCTGCTGCTAAAGTTTTTGTGCCAGATACCACAGGACACCTTCAGGGGTCTTGTAGAGTCCATGCCTCGGCGGGTCGGCGCTATTTTGGCGACACATGCAGGACCAACAGCATATTAGGCAGATGGTCATAATGTTTTGGCTCATAAGTGTATGTACATCTGTACACGACATTGAAAAAAAACACACACACACACACGCATAGCACATGGGAAAAAGATGTGTGCATAAATTATACAGATATCATGCTCGCCCCCCCAACATACACACACACAAACATGGACGCGCGCACACACACACACACACACACACACACACACACACACACACACACACACACACACACACACACACACACACACACACACACACACACACACCAGGCATCAGTGAGCAGATGAGGCCTGCGGGCAAGATGAAACCACCAGCAGAACACAGTGTGCTGAATTCACCACAATGAGCTGAGGAACAACCACTGTTGTTTTGGCTGATCTACAGTTCTTCGGGGAAAGCTTCTTTTCAAGCATTCCTATTTGTAGTTGATGTTGGAAACTCGTAGCTTTTGCACCTTCTAAGTGCTGAAAAAATTCATCAGCCACTTCCATTAACAGTCAAATATGGTGTTTTGATCGCACGGTGACTTCTTAATGATGGCTGTTATGCGTCAAAGAGGCTGCTCAGGCTGGCAAACAAAATAACTTTCCAACAGTCTCCAATTATCCTATCAAGAAGGGGAAAGGAACTGTTAAGATTTTACCTCATAGTGTCAAATAGTGTACACCACTTCATGAAAGTATCTCAGATGTTTATCAGTGCCAAATCATCAGCCAACTGTTATTATTGCTGCAGAATATTACAGGTAATAATTTAAATAGCCTCGTTCCAATGTATTGACCTGTGCATTAGTCATATTTTTTGGAGATGTCTTGGGTACACAGTAAAATTGTGTTCATGCTCAATGCAAACTCCTCTTTCTATATAATTGACTTAAACGGATATAACAACACTACTTACATATGCAAAGTGCACAAAGTACTTCACAGAGAGCTGAATCAGTTCATCTGGGCACAACATTTATTGAGAGAGAGAAATGTCTCATCACTCATCTAAGCGACCTCTTCAGTCTCAACTGATTGCAGGTATCCCCACCCCTATAAACAACACAGCCGCTTAATGACCGAAACCAACAATCAGTTTCATATGCAAATTTCCGTGACCATTAGAGTTACAATGCTACTACTACTTTTGGCTGCTCCCGTTAGGGGTCGTCACAGCAGATCATTCACCTCCATCTCTCCCTGTCCTCTGCATCTTCCTCTGTCACGCCAGCCACCTGCATGTCCTTCCTCACCACATCCATAAACCTCCTCTTTGGCCTTCCTCTTTTCCTCTTGCCTGGCAGCTCCATATTCAGCATCCGTCTCCCAATATACCAAGCATCTCTCCTCCACACATGTCCAAACCATCTCAATCTCACCTCTCATGCTTTGTCTCCAAACCATCCAACCTCAGCTGTCTCTCTAATATACTCGTTCCTAATCCTGTCCGTCTTTATCACTCCCAATAAAAATCTTAGCATCTTCAACGGGGCCGTGCCTATAGTCCCCGGGTCCTATATTCCCCGGGTCCTATGTTCCCGATCCCGGGTCCTATGTTCCCCGATCGGGGAACATAGGACCCTTTCGAAAAAAAAGGGTCCCATATTCCCCGTTTTCCCCTAAAAAGGTCCTATAATCCCCGTTGCAATAGACACCGGGGAACATAGAACCCTCTTTCGGAAAAAGGGTCCTATATTCCCCGCTGTTTCCAGGGGAACATAGGACCTTTTTCCAAATAAAGGGTCCTATATTCCCCGCTGTTGCCAATCGAGGAACAAACCGGGGAACCTAGAACCCTTTTTGCAAATTATTTCCTTAACGGGTCCAAAATAATAAAAACGGGTCATGGCTGAGATGTAGGCTACGACAATCTATTCCTCCGCTGATTAAATTAGGCCGTATTACCATTGTTGGCTGTTGTATATCGCAGGCCACCTTGAGTGCGTATCCAAATTCGGCCTATAGAGGAGGCTGTAATTTGCTTTATTGTTATTTCTTACCGATATTTACTGCAGTAGGCCTAGTTAGTTGGATCTCCAGCTCAGCATGGACAGTCGGCAATCAACGCAAGTTTGTCTTGCAGTAGGCCCGCCTACCAGTATAACCTAGCCATTTCCACCTTCGCTCAAAGTTCAGTTTGCACAGCACTGGACACTTCAGCTACTTTCTTGTTACTTTGCAGTTCGTTTTCCATATTAAATCACTTGGCAGACTTTCTTTCAAAAAGACTTTAATGATGAACTTTTTAGGCAGAGAACTTAGACCAGGACTTGAAATTTAGGACCAGCACAAAGTATCCATCAACGGGGGCCGCCTACCTTACACAATAGGCTAATTGCCTAATAATAATAATATGTGCTTCTAAAAAACTAAAGGCTTGTGGAGGTGCTAAACCAAAAACATGAATCAAAGATGAACATCAAAGGATGTAAGGTAACACTCACCAAATGGTAAAAAAAATAACAGAGGCAGTCCTCTATTTCACCATTTTATTGTTTGGCATCAGTCATTAAGGTTTCTGAAGAAGACCACCCGGCCAAGTTAATGACTGATGCCAAACAATGAAATGGTAAAATAGAGAATTGTGTCTTTTTTTTTTCATTTGATGAGTGCTACCTTACATCCTTTGATGTTCTTCTTTAATAATAATAATAATAATAATAGTAATAATATCAATGATAATAATAAGAAATAATACATAATAATAATAATAATAATAATAATAACAGCCTAATAATAATAATGATAATAATAATAGCCTAATTATAAAAGAGGCCTAATAACAAATAACAATTACAGGCATAATACTATCAATAGTAATGCTGATAATAGGCTATTAATAACAAAATCCTTCTAGTAAAAGTTTGGCTGAAAAAGGGTTGGTCTATGGCAGAAGCCCCCCAGAAAAGGCATGGTCTAAAACAAAAATCTCCAAGGCCTAACTAGCCTAACGTTAACGCTTTTTTCTTCTTCAAAAAAGCAAAATGAGTAGTCCTAGTCCATTAGGCTACTCAACAAAGAGGGGCTAAAACCCTGGATTTGACATTGCCGACGCTGCAGGACCCTTTGCGCATTATAGATCCTTCTGATTGGGACTGTTGGCTCCCTCGCAACTTCTGCAATCACCCCCTGTCGGAATTCTGCACGGTGCACCATTTCTCCGTCAGGGGGATGCACGTGTTCCCCAACATCGTGCACAATAATGTTAGCATCCACGTCCTCCACTTCAAATCTATTTGTGATCAGTGGCACTCTACAGTTCCACCTCCAGCACCTCCATCTAATGGTGTCTTGATTGGTGCGGTGCTTCTGATATCTGAAGTTCTCATGTACCAACACTTTGCCCCCTCGATCACCATCCATAACTATCGCCATTGTTTGTCTTCTTGTAGGCTAGTAAGCACATGACAGTGAGTCCAAGAGTTATCACCGATAACAACCGATTGTTGCAAACTGTTGCAAGTTGGCGGGCGGTTTAGACATTGGTGAATTTTGATCATGTGGTTTAGAACGTCAGGAAACTTGCGTGCAGATGACCACACATCCACGACAAGTCTTAAATATTTCCAAACTCGAAATCATATGTGCATTTGGCTATGTATAAATTATTTTTCGAGCAATATGTGTTTTGTGATTCAGCTTTAGCGTTGTTGATTAGCCTTTCATTCATATTTTGTCAAAAAGGCGTATTCATTAGCCTAGGCCTATGTCCTGTTATTTCTGTAGCATACAGCATCTTAGAATCTTAAGAGACCAGGAAGATATTGTTATTATTTTGTTATTACCATGCTATATTAGCCTACTTTATAATTATAAATATTTCAATTATCCAATTTTTAGCATTTCTAATATAAGGCTATATTGTTATTATTATTATTATTATTATTATCATCATCATCATCATTATTATCATTATTAGGCTATTATTATTATCATTATTATTATGTTATTATTATTATCATTACAATTATGATGCTTAAAGGGCCTTACTGAGCAGATGGTTTCTATCTAATATCTGTCAGATGCTTTTCCCAATAAGCTGCTGTGGTTATGATGGGAACGACGGCTTTCTAGCGAACATAGAAGAAGTGGGTCGGAATTGGCCTATTGTCGATATCAGCTAGCTTTTGCAGGAGTCTATCCCTGGTACAATGCGCTAGACCTCTGGGATATGGACTGCTGAGGACGGAACACAACACCTATCCTCAGCTCCCAGCACTTCTCGCACAATGTGCTACTCATACGCTGAGTTGGCGGCACCCGGGATCGAACTCATGACCTTGCGATCCATAGGCGAGAGCTCTACCGACTGAGCTATGCCCGGGTACAGTTGCTCAAGGAGCATAGGCTTACTATATTACATTCAGACACAGACGAGCCAGCTCACCTACTCGGCGAGGCGCATTTTCCTCGGTAAGTGACACATTTCACGCATAAATATCAGAGAACTACCGGGGTGGGTTATGCGCCCAAATATAGGCTATAGCCTAATAAGTTCAAATTGGTTTAGTGTCGAAAGTTTCCACATACTTTAGCCAACCTGGACTTTGTGAATTCGTTTTTGTGATATAAAAATAGAAATCGTATGATTCATTGTCTTCTTAATAATCTGCCCTAAATAATGCATTATTGAAAATGCACTTTTTGCGCCAAACAGCGTCAAACCTGCTGACCGGGGAACATAGGACCTTTCTTTATAAAAAGGGTCCTATGTTCCCCGGGTGCCCTAGGGGAACATAGGACCCTTTTGGGGAAAAGTGGGGAATATAGGGCCCTCTGTATACAAAAAGGTCCGATATTCCCCGGTCTCATACAAAGCGGGGAACATAGGACCCGGGGACTATAGGGAGGACCCCTCTTCAACTTTGCCACCTCCAGCTCTGCCTCCTGTCTTTTTGTCAGTGCCACTGTCTCCAAAACATACAACATAGCTGGTCTCACAACCATCTTGTAAACCTTCCCTTTAACTCTTGCTGGTACCCTTCTGTTGCAAATAACTTCTGACACTCTTCTCCACCCACTCCACCCTGCCTGCACTATCTTCTTCACCTCTCTTTCGCACTCCCCATTACTTTGAACAGTTGACCCCAAGTATCCATCTTCATCACCTCTACTCCTTGCATCCTCACCATTCCACTGTCCTCCCTCTCATTCACGCATATGTATTCCATCTTGCTCCTACTGACTTACATTCCTTTTCTCTCCAGTGCATACCTCCACCTCTCCAGGCTCTCCTCAACCTGCTCCCTACTCTCGCTACAGATTACAATCTCATCTGTGAACATCATAGTCCACAGCGACTCCTGCCTTATCTCATCTGACACCCTGTCCATCACCATTGCAAACAAGAAAGGGCTCAGAGCTGATCCTTGATGTAATCCCACCTCCACCTTGAACCCATCCATCATTCCTACCGCACACCTCAGCACTGTCACACTGCCCTCATACATATCCTGCACCACTCATACATACTTCTCTGCCACTGCTGACTTGCTCATACAATTCCACACCTCCCTCTCTCAGCACCCTGTCATATGCTTTCTCTAAATCCACAAAGACACAATTTAACTCCTTCTGACCTTCTTTATACTTCTCAATCAACATTCTCAAAGAAAACATTGCATCTGTAGTGCTGTTTCATGGCGTGGAACTGTAATGCTGCTCGCCAAACATTAACCTCTCCTCTTAACCTAGCTTCTATTACCCTTTCCCATATCTTCATGCTGTGGCTGACCAACTTAATACCCCTGTAGTTGCTACAGCTCTGCACATCGCCCTTATCCTTGAAAATCGATACCACTGTATTGTTTATAAGGATGGGGATACCTGCAGCCAGTTGAGACTGAAGAGGTCACTTAGATGAGTGATGAAACATTTCTCTAAATAATCGTTGTATCCAGATGAACTGATTCAACTTTCTGTGATTTTCTTACCTGGATTATTGAGCATGCACGAATGCACAAAGTACTGAAGGGGGGGAAAAAAACCTTCATCACCTGATGCACCGAGTGCAATGCTGCCAACCTATTCACTTTGCTCTTGGAGACTCCAATCTTATTTTCTATGAAAATTTTTTATTGTCTTCTTATAAGGGCAAAACTGTTGTTTAAAATTTCTGTGATGACCTAAATTGGGGCCTGGCTTCAAAGAGTCTTTTTTCGTCCTCCCTCTTCCTGGTTATCATTCCTTTTACAGTACATGGTGTTGCTAGCAAGGGCACACTGAAATGCAAATGGGTCTCTTGGCCTACATAATAGGCTGATGGGGAGGAGACGTGGAGATCCTCTAATATGTCTGTCTTGTCAGCACCGTGCCGTGGAACTGCTGACACCCTTTAAATAAAAGAAGGAGGCCTCTCTGAGTCGTCTGTTCTCAGCTGAAGTAATTTGCTGCGTGTCCCGACATCCTTACCCCCAACACTTTTTCCACACCAACAAAGAAGCGTTTAATTTTTTAAATTCCTTTAACCAACCCAGAGCACAGAAGAAGAAAAAAAGTCCACATCCTGCTCCCAGGCAAACTCTTACTGTTGCAAATAGGAACAATAGTAATTACACCATCACTCATACCTTTAAGTCTTTGAACGCGGAATCCTGTCCAGGATGTTATTATATCCTTCCGTTTTTGCAGCTCCTGTAGCTACAATTTCCTGTGTATAACGAATGAACTGTTTTCTATTTTATGCAAAGGATGAGTACTGACTGTACCGCTCGGTCTTGTGCATTGCCGGGTCCCTTGATGCACAAGACAAATCTCGCCCTGGGCTAATCATGATCCACTCGATTCTATTTAAAACCGAAGGACTGGCTGTGCCCCGGAGAGCGGGGTGAGGGGGGTGGTGGAGGGAGGGGAGGGGTGACTACAAACTTTTTTTTATTCCCCCCCCCTTTTTTTTCCTCCTCAATTGAATTTGGCCAATTACCCCACTCTTCTGAGCTGTCCCAGTCGCTGCTCCACCCCCTCTACCGGAGGGCTGCAGACTACCACATGCCTCCGCCGATACACGTAGAGTCGCCAGCCGCTTCTTTTCACCTGACAGTGAGGAGTTTCGCCAGGGGGACGTAGCGCATGGGAGGACCATGCTGTTCCCCCCAGCTCCCCCTCCTCCCTGAACAGGCGCCCCGACCGACCAGAGGAGGCGCTAGTGCAGCAACCAGGGCAAATTCCCACCTGCAGACACAGCCAACGGTGTCTGCAGAGACACCGGGATTCGAACCAGCGATCCCCGTGTTGGCAGGCAACGGAATAGACCGCTACGCTACCCGGACGCCCCGACAAACATATTTTGATCCAACTGTCTTCCCCAAGTATCACATTGACGTGGATAGTCACAAACAAAGCTGACCGAGAAGCCCGGAGGCGGAAAAGGGAGACAAACAACGTAATATTAACAGTTTGGCAAAGGAGTAGTCCTAAACAGAGCTGCCTCTGTTAACCCAATCAAACGGTTATTATCTAAGCACTTAGGCCCTCCGCATCGGCCTCCATCTGCTGTGCGTGTATCGATTCCAACAGGAATTTCTGTGTCTAATGTAGCGGCCTATTCTTTCTGACATTAATGCTGTGTGTTGGAAAAGCTCCTTCAATCGATGTATTCGCCCCACTTATACCATCCATTGTCCCATTGCTAATGGAGTCCCACACGGGGAAATTAGGATGTTATAAAGGGGGCTTAAACATGCTGAATATCCTCTCCTTGAGACGGGAGCGTTAAGAGAAAACAACAGACATTAATCACAATCTTTTTTTCTGGGCTTCATAGTTCAGGGATATAATTAGGAGCATAATAAACGTGACTAAAAATCCAGACACACAATAATCTCGTTTTAGAAATGAATGGCTGTGAATGGAAATGAATTTAGTAATGAATAGAGTCGCATCCCAGAAAGACTACATTGCAGACACATGCATTGATCCATAACAAGATTTCTTTCTTCGTGGCCCTCTCAACCTCTTCCTTCTCTCAAATTCAATTCCATTCACTTTACTTTAACCAATTCAAATAAATTAAGTACAGTGCAGGTCAGCACGGTTCAGTCCAATAAAACCCAATTTATTTCAATACAACTCATACATTATTAGTACAACTAGATTATAGAAAAAACATTTCTTCCTCTAAATAAATATATGTCCAAACCACAAGCCGAGAATGCAGTGCCAACATAATATGTTCTCAGAGACCGAGCTTGCAGGCAAACACATGTATCGTGGATGGTAATTACGCCAGCACCCTAAAACATCACACTCTTAACCTTTTCTATACCTCACCGGTTCACACACGTTCCCAGAATTTTACATTCAGTCTCAAGCGTGCGGCTCGCCGCTCTCCACACGGCTCTATTTTGCCCTGGGGTTGTCAGCTTGAACAGAGACTGACACTGATCACTTACCCGATGCCTCGCACACATGCTTCTCCAAGTGGGAGAAGGAGCTCTGGTTGACCCCTCCCACACACACACACACACACACACACACATACATGCACGCATGCATGCATACACAGACATGCACACATGCATGCATACATGCACACACACACCATCTTTCTTTCTCTCAGCTCTCTGATGCACTCACTGACCTCACACACTTTCATCTAGGGGTGTGTGCTCAAAAACAGAGAAGACATCAAACGAAAACTCTACTCAAAGAACTTTGTGCAGCAGCGAAGAGCTGCCTGGTGCAGGTCACCCTGACATGGTGTCTGATGCTGAACGTTTGTGCCTTGTGAATTCAGTACATGATAGGCGCACGGACAGCTTGGCTCCACTTTCACCTTTCCTGTCGCAGTGGACGAGTTGGTCATCGACGCTGCTGTTCACCGTGACTCAGTGGTTAACGCGGTGTGTTGTCATGTGTGTGTGCAGGGTGGTTTAATAACTCAGTACATTAGCAATCCTCAACTCTCTTGGTGAGGACACAGAATCGATGTCATGCACCTCTCCTCTTTGTTAATCCCCAAATACCCGACAGTTTAAAGCTACAATCCTGAATAGTTGATGGCAAGTGCGTGTGTGTGTTTGACACAGCCGTTGGCTAAATACACATACTCAAAACTACAACAGTTTTATTGCGTAACTACATATCCAATAACCTCAAATTGCAGCACCTACTTTTACATCATGACTGACAGCAAGATTTCACAAAAAACATAACCCGAGCCATCGGTAACAGAACTCTTGGCATAAACATTGTATAATGGGCAAATAGCCCTCAGGTGCGCTAATGCAGGGTAAATAAGCTTTTGAATGTACTGCCATAAATGGAAAAATCTCTCATCACTGTTCTGCAATATTGTAAGATGATTGTGAAATAGGTTATTTAATGCCCTGGTGAACAACCTCAAGAAGCTCATTCAAGCTCATGAGTTTGTGCGTGTGTGTGTGTGTGTGTGTGTGTGCGTGCATGCGTGCGTCAGATTTTCTGTCAGTATGCTGCAGGGCCGGCTGTGTGTGTTGCTCGCAGGAGCTCCTCCAACTTGATGATTAACGCGTCTCTCTGCCTGAACGTGTTACCACTGCGAGTGTGTGTGTGTTTGTGCACGGGTGTGTGAGACAGATGGCTCTCCATGTCCTGTGGTTTATGACACCTTACAGCCCACTCACTACACTGTAACACACTCTGCAAACATGCCTCACACATGCCTGAACTCATCACACACACACGCACACACGCGCACACACACACACACACACACACACACACACACACACACACACACACACACACAGAATTCTGTGTGTCATGCATCAGTGTCACCACAGTAATTACAGGCGTACCATGTAGCCATAATCTTGAGCCACAATTGCATGATAACAGCTAGCTTCACTGTCCCCGGCATATTCACTAGTGTTTTTATGCTGGATTTACTTATTTATTTCAGATCCCCATTAATCACTGCCTGGGATCTAAAAGTACAACAGTTACAATTTAAAGTCCACAAGCAAAAATAGAACATATGATATCAATATCACAGCAACTAACCAGAAACATCACACAAAACGAAACTTATCAAACAGCTTTGAGCACTACATGCAATACACTGGATGGATATTGAAAGCAGCTGCCCACACAATAGAGAGGACTGCATGACTGAGAGGATGTTCCAATTAGGACCATTTGAACCAATACAACCACTGAGACCGTCTGAGGGAAGAGAAAATCTTGCATGTCTGTTGACTTCAGAGATCAATTGTTTGAACATTGCGATATATCTAAATAGAAGAAAATGACTTAGGTGAGTGAAAAAACACACTGCTACACTGATAATTAAGTGAGATGCACAGTACTAGAAACACACGCTATGCAACCAGGGCAGGAAATCAACACTGGAAACAAGCTGAATACTGGCCAGTTAGGGATGTGGATGTAAACCTGCTTGTTCTACCTGACAAAAGGACCAGGCTCCTTGCAAATGAAAAACAACCGTTTGGCTGGTACGAACTAGGATATTGTAATTAGGAATCCATGTAGGGTTGGGAGAAGAGCAAAGCATTCCAAAAACGGTAAAAATTAGAACAAAAAGAAAAATAGTGAGGGGCAAACTTCTAATCTATTTTTGCAAGTCAAGCTGTATAGACAAAAATGTCTACAAAGGTTGTATAACACTAGGTGTGACTCTAAGATACTTGTACGCTTTAGACAAGGCGTTTGGAGTAGATACAGGAAGCACTGATTTAGTATTCATCTATTGTAAAGCCTTTATCGGCCCACAGCCTTTGCATGCAGTTTTATTCTTAGCTCAAACAAGTAATTTTCCTTTTGCATTAGACGCGGTTTCCCTCCCCATTTTTGGAACCCATCTGACTGGCGGATGAGAGGGCTACGGCTACACTGCCTGGAGGCTTATGGCTCTACCATTTTGTGTTTCCTCAGATTAAGATCGCACTACCAGCAATTATCACTTTTACCATCTCTCCTCTCTGGAGCTATATATGCTATTTTAAGGTCTTAAAGTATCTAATCCACTGAAACTGATCAATAGGTCGAATGGTTGTTGCCTCCATCCATCCATCCATTATCCAAACCGCTTATCCTGCTCTCAGGGTCGCGGGGATGCTGGACCCTATCTCAGCAGTCATTGGGCGGCAGGCGGGGAGACACCCTGGACAGGCCACCAGGCCATCACAGGCCAACAGTTTTGAAATGACAGTTTAATCATTTTGATCATCAATGCCTGGGTATTGATCTTTATGTGTTTTCCCTTGGACAGACGGTTGGCTGGACAGACAAACAGACAGGATGGGGTGGGGGTTAAAGTGGAAGTAGACAACTTTTTCCACTTGAACTTATCATTATGAAGTAAATGTTGATTGCACAGACTTCTCCTGGATCTCCACCTTGTTGTGGGGGAGAAGATTATGTGTACTAATGATCTCAACAGCTATGCCGTCCAGAGCTTGGCTCCTGGCAGGGTCACCCAAGGCAGATAGGTCAAGGGGGAGGTTCCAGATGAAGCACGATCCAACAAAGACCTCAAAAGTGGAACTGGCAGAAGATGTCTCCAGGTCATAACAGCAGTGAAGGCTGCAACAGAGGGTGGTCCCCAATCGTCTTGGTTCTCGCAATGCCATTGGACTCTGGCAACCCCCTGCCAAAGACCATGTGGTGGCAGCAGGCGGATCCGCCACGCCACGTAAAAAGATGTCATGCGCAGGTATCCTCCCATTATGAGGCTCCAGAATCAGTCTCTATGCCCACTTGAGGATCCAGAGGAAGGACGGTCATACTCAACCCCAAGTGACCGCCGATGATGATGATGATTGCACAGTGTAATGGCTATAGAATAATGTCACCAACAGCGTTTTTGGTTCTCTATAAGCCTCGCTTTCTCGCAATTCTGTCTTTCACCAGGCATGATTTTTCCCAGCAAATCGATTTACGGCACAGGAAGTGCGTCAACCACCCAGTAGTGGGCTAGACCAGTGTTTCTCAACCGGGGGTCCGCGGACCCCTAGTGGTCCGTGGTGTAATTGCAAGGGGTCCGTGAAAATAAAATATCTTTAAAAAAAAGATCCTATGACATTTATAGAAATAGGATTATTTTACTCAAATGTGACTGAGACCTTTATCTACCTAAACTATGAAGGGTAACAGGACTTTTTTCTCTAATTACATCTGTTTCACAAGTGTAATTTATTGTATTTTAATAAGAGATCTCGCTCCCGTTTGCATTGTTAAAAGTTACTGCATAAAAATTCTGTTGTTACATATATCTGAAAGTTACTGAATACATATTCTGTTTTGTTACATATATCTGAAAGTTACTGCATAAGAATTCTGTTTTGTTAACTATATCTAAGTTACAACTGAAAGCTCTTATTTTTGCCCCAAAGAGTGAATAAATGCTATAATGCAATTTAAAATGCAGTTTCTACTGTTTCTATCAAATTGTAACCCCCCTCCCCCAAGATCAGGTGTAGGGGTCCTCAGGGTAGATCAAAAATACGCAGGGGGTCCAGGACCCCAAAAAGGTTGAGAACCACTGGGCTAGACAATAGTGGACGGTGGAACAACCGAAGTAATTTTGGAAACTCTACTCAGCAAAAGAAAAAGAACCCAGGCCTCTTTGATGGCTGAGCAAAATAAACCGCCGTTCTTGAAATCCGCTCGTCATGTGGCTGGGAGGTTTGTATCCCAGACTCGCCGTAACTGGTCACGGCCAGAGCGTCCACGGGGTAAGGCATTCATTAGGCCACCCTTACCCGAGGGATAGTGGGTGTACATCGGTGTAGTGTTCGGGGACTCGTCATTCTCCAGCGATCCCTCTGGCCCATCCAGGGACCTGCAGCCAAGCAACCGAACGCATTCTCCCTACGTCTCCTTTGCAGCCTTAGGGTAATGCAATCCATGCGAGGCTTCAGCGTGTAAAACAGCGAGAGCAGCCGACATGAGTTTGAAGGAAGCTGGTGTTACGACTATCTCCTTCCTGTGGAAATGTGAGCCAAGGGAGTTATTCGACAAGAGTTCCGGCCATATGCCATTGGGTTAATTGGGTGGGATAAGGGGAAAACTAGAAGAAAAAAAAAAAGAACCCAGATGGTGGAGAAGGCAAAGAAGGTGAAGCAGGAGAATGATAGAAGATGAGATAAACAAGAGTGAACCTCGGACAGGCATTCACTTGATGGAAAGAGCTCCAAGACTTGAGAGGGTTGGACACTGACTTTCAGTTGGCATTATTTCTACTCGATTAATAAGTAACACAGCCTACCTACTTATTAATACTACCGGATGTTTTACTCTGCCTTTATCATAGCACTGAGATCAGGGTTTCTAGTTCCAATTGGGATTCTTGCGGCTGTTTCTTGCTTTGAACAGTAGCCAGGCTGCTAGTGGTTAGCCATGTTGCTAATGCTACTGCTAGCTAACGCTAACAGCCAGAAAATGAACCAGGATATACAAGGAATCCAGGACCAACCAGGCTGGTCCTGGATTCCTTGTAGCCCCGATAAAGGCATAAACAAACAAGTTTGTCTGAAAATCAACGGACAGAAAATATGTCATCACTGTCTCCAATGCGCAGTTTCTTTCATTTTGTAAAACTGAATGTTTTCTTCTACTCCCCGCTCCACCCCGACCCCCGACCCCTGCAGTAGCTACTTTTACTCAAAACAATGTTATCACTATTCAATGCACATCATTACAATTCCCAATAGTTCCCAAATTCAATATAAAATTATTATGACAATTTCACTTTACCTCTTCGGTGTACATGCTTCTTCACAGAAATGTGTAAACAAATGCTCGTGTGTCCTGTGTTGTTGTCGATTGTGTTTGCGACAGTGGATTGTCTTTGCAACAGCAGTATAAACAATAATACCACTTGGAAATGCTAGGGGGGAAAAGTTGTCTACTTCCACTTTAAGTCCCTTGGTGAGTCTTTACTTTTCCTCCATATACTATTTGTCCCCCTCTCTTCCTTTAACAATTTTTCATGCAAAAACAAAATCAAATCTAAACAAGACTGTGGATTCTTGTTCCACATAACCAGCACCCTGCTAAGTTTAGGTTAAAGAATAATACTCTTACAAACAAAAAGGTACAACAACACAGCCGTTGGGCCAAGTGCATGATTAACCAAGATGCCCCCCGTTTAAACCATGTGTCAACTCTTCTCGGGGATGAGGTGAACTCATCCAAGGGATAATAAAACAACATTCAAACATGCGAGTGATGACAGGTTCTCATCCAACCAAAATGGTTTATGCTTGGTAAGGCGGAGCCGGTGAAAGCTATGCGCATCAGTCAATCTGTCACCAGAAGACGCCCTAGGTTAATTTCAACCCCTGGTGAGAGAAGGAGATGAGAGGGGGGGGGGGATACCAGTGATGGGAAACAATACAATGAGCTCTGTCGTGACTTGTGGAAATATAATATGATGAAACCAGCTCCTGAACTCTTCACCGTTACGCTGATGAGTGTTCCCTTTGTGGGCCTGAAGCGGTCGGCTCGGCTGTGTGAGCAGATGCAGGTGGTGTAGGCTAGACACTGGAAAAGGTCAAACCCAAGCACGTTCTCCCACACCTATTACTGTTTGGCTATAGATGGTGTTAAGTTTGCAAGCACTGTTAAATGGCTCTCTATCAGCACCCAGAAAAGGAATTTCACTCTCTGAACATTTAGCTCTATTTGAATCATAGGCAAGTGTCTAACGTATCAAGGTGATAAAAATAAGAATGAAACCTTTCTGCTTCTTCATTTGACACACATATTTCATTCTGCAGTGCTTGCTGGCTACAATACTCCGATCTGAGTGTCAGCGGTTTGCAAAAGTAAATATTACATACAGCTAATTACTTCCCACGGCATTTCATGTGGTCTGAGTTTTAGTCTTTGTTGCTCTTGACTTTTTGACCATCACCTTCTTCATATTTTTGACTAATCAGAATCACTTGAGTCCATAAACATATTTATTGCTTGACAGCATCACATACTGTAATGTTTGTACTGTAGTATGGCTACAAAATTAGAAGAAAAAAAAGTTGAATATACAATTTGACTGTTGCAAATTATCAAAGTTGCAAGTGGTTCTGATAGTTTGTCATTGGGAAATGTGTTCCAGACAACTTTTCTAAACAATTCAATACAATATATTGCCATTACACCATTCCAGTTAATAAAAAACAGTCTAGTATGACAGTCCCTCTAGTGCAAAAAAAGAAGACCATTTTAAATATTAAATAAGTACAAAAACAAAATTAATAAAAATAATAGAAAAGAGTGGTCCGCGGTGGTGTAGCGGTCTAAGCATCGGCTCTGTGTCGATGCAGCTGCCCACTGGGGACTGGGGTTCGCGCCCCGGTCTCGTCAGATCCGACTATGGCCGGACTCGACGAAGCAGCGATCATTGGCAACGCTGTCTTCGGGAGGGGGGCGGAGTCGGCTTGTGTTCATCACGTGAATGCGTCTCTGTGTGTGTCGGAAAAACAGTGGTTCGGCTTGGAGTCGCCTTGTCACGAAAGTGGCGAGGCGGTCTCCTTCGAGACTGCCGGCCGGAGAGATGCAGTTGGCGAACGCATACAGTGCGAGGGTGGGTGTTTGAATTAAAATAGGGATCGATTGGCCACTAAATTGGGAGAAAAAAGGGAAAAATCAGAAATAAAAAAAAAAAAAATAGAAAAGAGTTAGAAAAACTAAATGTATAACAAGTCGTCACTGTTAGCATAAATCATGGGTAATATTACATAGTCATCGTGGAAAATATTCCACGGTGCCATGAAAAATTCCCATTACTGCACAACCCATGTCCATAGTCAGGCTTAGTAATCAGTGTGTGGGATGGGTGGGGGTCACTAGCTTTACAGCTTTTGGAAAGAAACTGTTCTTTAGTCTGCTGGTTCATGACTGTATGGTCTGGTATCTCCTACCATATGGCAGGGGGTCAAACAGGTGGTGGTTGGGATGTGATGGGTCCCTGGTAATGCAACGGGCTCTCCTCAGACATATCTTGTCAAAGATGTCCTGAATGGATGGCAGTGCAGTCCCAGTAATACACTGGGCTGTTTACATTACCCGCTGGAGAGCCTTGCGGTCAGCCACAGTGAAGTAGCTATGCCAGACTGTGACGCAGCTGGTCAATATGCTCTCCACTGTGCATCTGTAAAAGTCAGTCAAGATCTGAGGTTGTAGCTTGAGCTTCCTCATCCTCCTCAGAAAGTGGAGACATGGTGAGCCTTTTTGATGAGAAAGGAGATGTGGAAGGACCATGATCAGTCTTGGATTAAATGGACCCCTAAGAATTTAAAACTCTCGACTCTCTTAACAACAGCTCCATCAATGTGGATAGGTGTTTGGTTTGTGTTGTGTCTCCAAAATCCACAATCAGCTCCTTTTGTTTTTCTTATGTTGAGGCAGAGTTTGTTCTTGGTACTCCAGCCTTCCAGGAGCTCCACCTCCTCCCTGTATGCTCCCTCATTGTTATTATGGATCAAATCTACCACTGTTGTGTCATCTCCAAATTTAAGGATGGAGTTTGTTTTATGCCTGACGACACAGTCATGGTTAAACAGGGAGTATAACAGTGGGCTGCGGACACAGCCCTGCGGCGCTCCTGTGTTCAGGATGAGTGTAGTGGAGGTGTGGTCTCCCATCCTGACAGACTGAGGTCTGCCAGTGAGGAAATCTAGGATCCAGTCACATGTGGAATTGAGAAGACCAAGGGCTTGTAGTATGCTGAGCAGCTTTGTAGGAAAGATGGCATTAAACACTGAGCTAAAGTCAAGGAACAGCATCCTCACACACACATCTCTGTTGTCAAGGTGAGTGAGTGCAAGGTGGAGGGCTATGGAGATTGCATCTTGTGTCTGGGATGCTGGCTTTGATATGTGCCATGACCAGCCCCTTGAAGCACTTCATAATGGTGGAGGTCAGTGCGACAGGACTGTAGTCATTCAGACATGTGATTACAGGGGACATTGGGATGGGAATGACTGTGGTGGTCTTGAAGCAGGTGGGCACTCTAGCTTATGTGAGGGACACATTGAAAATGTCAACATAAACCCCAGCTACCTGATGTGCACACATTCTGAGAGCTCAGCCAGGAATGCCATCAGATTGTGGTGGTCTTGAAGCAGGTGGGCACTCTAGCTTATGCGAGGGGCACATTGAAATGTCAACAGAAACCCCGGCTACCTGATGTACACACAGCAGGAATGCCATCAGATCCAGTGGCCTTGTGTGTGTCCACCCTCCCCAGACATCACGCCACGTCATCCCTAGATAACCAGTTGGAGCAACAGGGCGTCATGAGCCGTAGTGGTCCTGCAGTGTGGCTCTGAGTTGTTGGCTTCAAAGCATGCATAAAATGTGTTGAGCTCATTCAGCAAGGAAGCATCAGCAGTGGGCGCACAACTAGTTTTGCTTTTATAGTCTCTGATTGCCTTTTCTTTTCTTCTTTTTTTTTGCTATTCAGACCCCATTCCAAACACCACAGAAAAACTAATGTCCCTCAAACTGAGCAAATTTACACCATATGTTCAAGCCCCACCTCCGCTACCCCCAAACACATAGACATTTTCAATCTTGTGCTTTTTTTCCAGTGCTGATACAAAAATTATCCAACAAAACACATGCGATCCACATCTTGATCAACATATCAGGGGGAGAAAATGCAACAAGATTTTTTTTGTCCATGTTTTCTGTTTATTGCATGCAATTTTCTATCTCTTGCAGTCAGATTATGCGCTGAGGCTCTAATGAATTATCCTGTAATTTTTGACCTGACTCAAAGTGTCAGGATCAATTCAATTTATTTTAATGAAAATGATCTGATCAAGTCTAGTTTCTCTCTGGACAACTTAAAATCCACAGTATCTTGACTCATACTCTTTCGAATGAGAAGTGAATCCTCTATTTTCTGGATTATTAGACAATGAGTCAAGATCCAAAATGTATCAGTCTTCTTGACTCTGGTTGACCATGACAAGAATGAGAGCATGTTTTCATGAGCATTGTCAAAAACAATAAAATTACTAAAATATGACTTCTGAACCCGAATGATTTACAGAAGGCCAGACAGAACAGGCAGAACTGCAAAACAATGTCCAATTTTCTCTCTTTTGACATCTCTCTCTCCCTAATTCTGTTTTATTTTTTCCTGGTAAAGTAGTTCAAACCTGCTGCTATTTTGCTACTCTCAGTCAATTCACAGTCTGAACAATATGCTCTCAATCAACTAGTTGCGTTAAGGCACTGATTGTAAATAATTTCTCGGTACTGGTGGGATTGTGCAGGAATCTGCTGAACCTCCGCTTCAGAAAAAAATGAATCTCCATTTGTTAATGTCTACCTCTCTCCATCTTTCATGCATTCATTCCTCTTATTCGTTTTCTATCCTCCTCAAAACTGTCCCTCCTCTTCTTCCTCCTACACCTTCCCTTGGTCCCCGATTTCTCTGCCCTTTCATACTCATCATCATTTCTCCTTCTTCTGAAAACGTCTTGATCCTGACAATGTGCTTTAAGGGTTATACTGTATTTAGCTGCAGCTCTCATCTATGATTCACAGTGAGTGAACACAGGTCACTCAGCACAAAGGCATGAGTAGGGCTCAGCAAGTAGGTGTGAGGACGAAAGAAATTGAAAGGTGAAATTTAGAAAATAGAGGCCACTTTTATACAGTTTAGGGTTCTATTGTATAAAATAGGCACATGGTCACAGCAAGAGCTCATTCATATACTGTATGCAATGTAGTGCAGCCCCTTCTTGTTACTTTCTCATAGGTTTACTTCTGTCAGCTCTGTGTGTGTATGTGTGTGTCTTTGCCCAAACTTTGAAATTTGATGCTTTGATTCAGACAACGTGAGAATCGAAACATCCACAAATGTTTCAAATCATGGACATTTAACTTTGACTGATCAAAAAGTGGAGCATTAAAAACAAAAAACCCCCAAAGAAAACAGTAAATTAACTTTCACGTAGTGACATTACCATATTTTCTGTTTGCTGTAACCAAGGCTCCTTGCATAAAGTGGAATTGAAAAGGAAACCATAAACCATCCGTTTTCACTGCCTCTACAATTGAAGACATACTGTGCTGTTGACCTTATTTCATGGGACATCCTCTCACTCAATCCCTTTAAAGTGTTTGTTTGTGTGTCTGCCAATCCCTCCTCTGTCCTTGTCACCTTTCCAAAATGCCCAGAGTGAAGAAAAAGTGATGACAAGACCGCATGACAGGATGCTATGGTTCAGACAGGTTCTTGGCTCAGAGGCCAGTAGCTTGATTCTGCACAGCTAATAGATTGGCTTCTTAATGTTATCCAACTACTCCCCACCTATCGGTCAGTCTTTAAGTCCAGTAAACCAGTAATTAAGACTTTAAATGTGTGGTCTAGTGACAATACAGAGGAGCTGAGAGGATACTTTTCCCTGCATGGACTGGGACATTTTCTTCCAGGAAGCAGATATTGACATGGTCAATATCTGCCTAGATCTCTTTCTGTGTGGATACTTCAGAAAACTGTTAAGAGATATCCAAATAATAAATCCTATATCACAAAAGGAATGTTTTAATAGGGAGAAAATGGAGATCAGGAGACACCAAAGGCTGCACAAAAAGACCTCAATCAGTAATTGAGGCTAGCACAGATACAGCATAGGGAACAGGCACAGAACAAGATTTGTCCAAATCTGACACAAAGAAACTGTGGGACTCAGTTTGAGAATTTGCCAATATGGATTCCAAAAGGAAGCCCGCGTTTGCTCATAATGAAACTGCAAGGGCAAATGAACTGAACAATTTTTATATGCGATTTGAAACCGATACTTTTAGATAAAGTAACTTGTAATGTTTGTGATGACAGCATGTTAATAGATCCATGTACTGTTACCAAGGTTCTTAAAGTTATACACAATAACAAAGCCATGGGGCCGGGCCGATTGGCATGTCTACTTTTCTTTTAAGAACATTTGCAGAGGAACTCACGCCGGCCTGGCATCGACTCCTCCAGCTCTCTATAGATACACACACGGTGCCAGAGCTCTGGAAAAAAACATCAATTATAATTCCAGCTCCCAAAAAGTCTTGTCCTCAGGAAAATAATGATTACAGGCCGGTGGCTTTAACCTCCAATGTTATGAAATCACTGGAGAGGATCATAACAGTAGAACTACATAGGGAGGTGGAGGCATCCCTAGATCAGCACCAATTTGCCTATATAAGAAATAGCAGCACAAATGACACAATCTCCACAATACTGCACGTTGTCTTGAAGTGCTGAGAAAGTCCTGCTACATATGCCAGACTTGCTTTTTATTGATTTTAATTGTTGTTGGTTTTTTTTATTATTTTCCCCCTTTTTTTCTCCCCAATTTTGTCCGGCCAATTACACCACTCTTCCGAGCCGTCCCGGTCGTTGCTCCACCCCCTCTGCCAATCCGGGGAGGGCTGCAGACTACCACATGTCTCCTCCAATACATGTGGAGTCGCCATCCGCTTCTTGCCACCTGACAGTGGGGAGTTTCACCAGGGGGACGTAGCACATGGGAGGAATAGATCGCTACACTACCCGTACGCCTCAGTTCTGCTTTTAACACCATTCATCCACACACCCTGCTTAGAAAATTAGTCCAGTTGAATGATAATCGTTTTTTGACTGAGTGGTATAACTCTTTTTTAACAAATAGGCCACAACAAATGAAATTTAATTCAGCAATTCCTGTTATAGTAGTAAGCAGTACAGGGGTCCCTCAGGTGTGCATTACTTCACCCTTCTTGTTTACTCTGTATACAGCTCCTAACCTAATCAATATGTCATGAAATTCTCAGAAGATACTGTTATTTTCAGTTTACTCACAAGTAACTCCAACATTGCCAGCTATAAAGCTGGACTGGACAGGTTTGTGGACTGGCGTGATGAGCAACACTTGAACATTAATGTACGTAAAACTGAAGAAATTATGTTCGATCCCAGATCAATTGGAGACCAGAGCTCTGTTACCATAAATTATGGCCATGACATTAGACAAGTCAGTTCTTATAAATATTTAGGGGTGGTCGTCCAGGTGGCATGGCGGTCTATTCCGTTGCCTACCAACATGGGGATCGCTGGTTTGAATCCCCATGTTACCTCTGCCTTGGTCAAGTGTCTCTACAGGTACAAATGGCTGTGTCTGCAGGTGGAAGCCGGATGTGGGTATGTGTCCTGGTTGCTGCACTAGCGCCTCCTCTGGTCAGTCGTGGAACCTGTTCAGGGGGGAGGGGGAACTGGGGGGAATAGCGTGATCCTCCCACATGCTGTGTCCCCCTGGCGAAAATCCTCACTGTCAGGTGAAAAGAAGCAGCTGGCGACTCCACATGTATTGGAGGAGACATGTGGTAGTCTGCAGCCCTCCCTGGCTTGGCAGCAGGGGCTGGAGCAGAGATCGGGACGCTTCGGAAGAGTGGGGTAATTGGCCGGATACAATTGGGGAGAAAAAAAAAATTTAGGGATCCACAATGATAGTGAGCTTAACTGACACACATGTGGCAAGTGTGTCTGTGCGGGAATCCATCAGCGCCTCCGTTTCCTTCGGCGACTCAGGAGTATTTGGTGTCTGCAGGAATTTTATGTTAATTTTTTATAGAGCTACAATAGAGTCTATCTTACGTTTTGGTATCACCAGCTGGTTTGGAAACCTAACAGTGAAGTCTACAGTGCAACTATTTAGTCTGGTTATGGGAAGGCCCACACCCCTGACGTCCCAAGACATTTTTGAGCAGTCCACTATTCGGCAGGCCAACAGGATTTTATCCGACCCTTCCCATGTGCTGAATTCTGAGTATGTGCTAATGAACTCTGGAAGGAAGTACAAGGTCCCTTTGTGTAAACACAACCATTATACACATTCATTCATCCCTCTGTCAGTTAAACACATTATTTTATATATACATATTTATTAATTCCCTTGAGGAAATTTGTCTTCTGCATTTAACCCATTCTAGTTGTGTAGCTAGGAGCAGTGGGCAGCCACCGTGCAGCGCCTCAGGACCAACTCCAGTTCTTCTTTCCATTGCCTTGGTCAGGGGCCAAGACAGGACTGTTAACCCTAACATGCATGTCTTTCTGTTGGTGGGAGGAAACTGGAGCACCCGGAGGAAACCCATACAGACACAGGGAGGGATTCGAACCCAGGACCTTCTTGCTGTGAGGCAACAGCGCTAACCACTGGGCCACCGTGCTGCCCACAAATTAATGGGCAACTCCTGCGGGGCAGACGGAACAGTGGGGAGGCTCTAAGATAACTGCTGACTCCACCAAATACTTGTGTGCTTGTAAGCACGTAAAGTGAGATGTGTTGTTGCTTGTAATTTGTGTACTAAGACATGTATGTTCTGAGAAGTATGCCTTCCAACCTTTTTAAGTTTTAACAGTGTGAAAGGCTTTGTGACTAATTTGCTCAGTTGTTTCATCTCAGGCTAATATTTGCAAGTGTCCCCATTTAATGTGTTTCTATTGTGATGTCTGGTTGATGCAGCAGTTCCCTTAATCCAAGACAATTTTCTCACACGGGAGACAATAAAGTAACCTTAACCTTAAAAAACTCAGCATCAAATAACAATGAAGAGGAACCTACTATAAAATGAGCTGCTTCCCTTTGTTTGAGTGAGTATAGCAACCGGTTGCCTGTGTGTTTATGAGTGTGTGCGGTCTATGTCTGAGTGTCTCTGTGTATGTGTACAATATCCACTCATGTGTAAAATGTGCACGTTGTGTGTTTGTGTGTATACTGGTGTGTATGTGTATGTGTGTTTCATATGACAGCAGGCTGATTAAGCAGTTGCATAGTAATGAGCCATGGTTGTCTGTCTGGCAGCTGCTCTGACAACCTCTTTTCACAACTAGCCCTCCCACGCACGTATGCACACATGCACGCGCACATGCACACACACACACTCATGCAAAAATGTGCAGAGACTCGTACAGACACAAATGCAAACAAATGGACTAAATGTGTACATATTTTCTTATATAAAGACAATGAGTGTGTACATGTGTTCACACACGTATAGAGACAGGAAGCACCTATTACTAATATTGCAACAAGATAAATATCACAACACATTGGTGTAAGAGTTAAATGACTCATCGGAAAGACTGTGGTGTGTGGTAGTACACTATGGGATAATCGGCGATGCACTAAGGAAGGAGGTCATGTTCAAACTCTGCTATAGCAGTCACTGCTTCTCATAGTTACAAATAGGAGCTATTCTCTCTCTCTCTCTCTCTCTCTCTCTCTCTCTGTTGTGTTTTTTCCCCCAATAGTCAGTGCCACCCACGCCACCCACACCCACTGGGAGTGGCACTGACAACACTGCCACTCCCTCCAACAGGCTGGCTTCAAATCTGTCAGAATAAATATTAGCCATAGAGTGGTGGTGTGTTTGAGTTCTCTCAAACTGCGCTCGCAACTCTAAGTGCACCCATGTGCACTTAGAGTGTTTTTATTTTAGTCTAGTTTGTGTGTGAACCTTTAACAGGAAGCATATATCCTGCCACAAATATCTCAAGGACAACCAGATGGATAGTTGTGCTTAAAAGAGCATGCCTCTTCATTGCTGCACTGAGGTCAAGATTGTCTCCTTTGACTTGCCAAGACCTAAGACATAACTACTTCTTACCAATATGTGTGAGTGGCTGTTTCGTGAAGAGATAAGCACAGGCACCGAGTTGGAATAGCCAGCGTATTGCAATTTTCCTAATCTGCTCAATGTTTGCCTATGTGACACTTTATACACACATTAACAGCGACAAAGAAGACCGCTATAGCGTTTCGACTACAAACTCCCCAGTGAGCAGGGAAACCACAACTTGCAAAACCCACCGAAAAGCTTGGAGTGCTGCGTGTTAGATCGGACACAGTCTCATTCACAAGCTTACCTTGTCGACGTCCCTTTCCTGACATCGCACATCATGCACTTGAAAGCCTCCGCTGTGTTCTTGTACGTGCACACGCTACAGTCCCAGTACCCCTCGTCGGAGGAGGGCTTCGGTTGACGCTTCGGCCTTTTAAACAAAACAAAACGAGCGGGGAGAAGAAGAGGGGAGAACAGAGGAGCAGACAGAGTGAGTTCAGCTCGATCGATGGCAAACATCTGGATAAGCCTGTCGGATTTGAAAATCATCTACGAGAGCTACGACCCAAACGCCGTAATTGACGATAGGGATTTAACTCACACGCACGTACGTATGTTACGTTCACACGCACACACATACACACTGGCAGAGAGGTATTAAGAGGAAGGAGAGAGAGAAAGAGAGAAAGAGAGAGAGAAAGGGAGAGAGAGAATCCCTGGAGAAAATCCATTTTTTTCGTGCGCTCGCCGACGTCGTCGCCTCCCTCCCCCCCCCTCCCCCAGTTTTGAATAGCGGCCCATACGCGAAACAAGTCGGCGGGTTACCTTGTAGGACTCCTCTTGTCGCCCATGCCAGACGGGGTTTTTTGGAGGCGTCGACGTGAGGGTACTCCTTCTTATTTTCAAAGAACCGACGCGCCTGTGCCGCTTGCTCGGCTCCCAGCTGTCGTGGAAACTCCGGTTGGAAAACGGTCACATGGTCCGTCCCCGTCCAATCAGGGTGCGAGTCGTTTCCTGAGGCTGCCATACCTCGCGGTTTGATACGTGCGAACAGCGTCGCGTCCGATTCACCGACATGTCGCTGCGGCGACTGCCGCGATGTCGCCGACTCTGCCTCGCTGCGGCGACTTCGACGCGTTCGGCACCCGCCGCGCCGTTGTAAGCCTGTAGAAAAGCCCCCCCTTCCCGGCCGGATCACAGACGCGCTAACCACCGGGGAATCCCTTTGCCTTCATACGCCGAGAGCATCAGACGCATGATTTCAAACGCTCGAACAAGCTGACTGGGCGAACCAGTAAATGGATCTCAACACACCACCATGGACTTCTTTTTTTCCTAACGCCCCCCCCCTCACATTGGCTTGGTAACTTACGCAACTGAGAAATGAGGGTTTTATTTAAAGGACAAAGTAGCCTTTTATCACCGACAAAAGTAAACATGACGCCATGTTGGCCATTACACGTTAAAAAAAAGGTCCCTTGTCCCAATTGTATAGAAACAGTAGTATGGCTCTTCTACACCGTTGACACACAACACGATAAGAAAGTTGAATCGGTTCATCTGGTCACAACGTTCATTGAAAGAAGCTAATCTAAGTGACCTCTTCGGTCTCAACTGACTGCAGGTATCCCCATCCTTATAAACAATACAGTGGCACAATGACCGAAAACGACGATCGGTTTCATATGCAAATTACCGTGACTATTAACTACAGTTACAATGATTGGGTAATAGTTGCAATCACAGCATTGTATGATGGCGACATATGTACTCCATTCCCCAGTCCTCTGTGACTAGAACACTTGGTCATTGTAACTCTAGTCAATGCTCGAGGCAATTTGCGTATGAAACCGATCGTCGTTTCCGGTCGTTGTGCCACTGTGTTGTATATAATGATGGGGAACCCTGCAATCGGTTGAGACTGAGGAGGTCACTTGGAGGAGTGATGACAGGTTTTTCTCAATAAACGTTGTGTCCAGATGAACTGATTGAACTTTCTTTCTTTGATTTTCTTACCTTGATTATTGAGCATACATAAAGCCATACTATAAGAGGGGGAAAAAATTGGATGCTCAAATCTAATCTAATAAACTAGATATTTATCCCATCCTTTATGATAATGTCCACTGTCATTAAGTAATTATCAGTCACTGAGTTCTTCTTCATCACTGAAGTAGGTGCTCTTTTTGATCCTCGGTTTCTTGGACTCCTCGGATGATGAAGCTTGAGCACTCTCTTCACGAGCTAAAGACAACTGCTTCCACCGACGCTCCTCTTCCTCCTCAATACGGGCTTGCTTGGGGGGAAAACACAAAGGACAATGGAAATATAATTACACAAGAAGATAACACAGTGAACATATGCAGCAAAGTCCAAGCTCTTCACATGCTAGAGACAGTATTGCGATGATTCATTCCTCTATACTAACTGTCCTCTCAACTTCTGTCACGTTCACTACAATGTGCTCACTGATTCCCAGCGGAAAGTGATGGTTTGGTACAAATGTGACCTAATCAACTTGGTCATTTGAATACTTTGAGCGAGATACATCTACAAACCCCAATTCCAATGAAGTTGGGACGTTGTGTAAAACATGAATAAAAACAGAATACAATGATTTGCAAATCCTTTTCGACCTATATTCAACTGAGTAAACTACAAAGACAAGATATTTGATGTTCAAACTGATAAACTTTTATTATTTTTTGCAAATATTCACTCATTTTGAATTTGATACCTGCAACACATTCCAAAGAAGCTGGGACAGGGGCAACAAAAGACTGGGAAAGTTGAGGAATGCTCAAAAAACACCTGTTTGGAACATTCCACAGGTGGACAGGTTAATTGGAAACAGGTGAGTGTCATGATTGGGTATAAAAGGAGCATCCCCGAAAGGCTCAGTCATTCACAAGCAAGGATGGGGTGAGGTTCACCACTTTGTGAACAACTGCGTGAGCAAATAGTCCCAACAGTTTAAGAACAAACGTTTCTCAATGTATAATTATAAGGAATTTAGGGATTTCATCATCTACAGTCCATGATATCATCAAAAGATTCAGAGAATCCGGAGAAATCTCTGCACTTAAGCGGCAAGGCCGAAAACCAACATTGAATGCCCGTGACCTTCGATCCTTCAGGCGGCACTGCATTAAAAACCGACATCATTCTGTAAAGGAATTACCACGTGGGCTCAGGAACACTTCGGAAAACCATCGTCAGTTAACACAGTTGTCGCTACAAGTGCAAGTTAAAACTCTACCATGCAAAGCGAAAGCCATATATCAACAACACCCAGATACGCCGCCGGCTTCTCTGGGCCCGAGGTCATCTGAGATGGACTGATGCAAGGTGGAAAAGTGTGCTGTGGTCTGACGAGTCCACATTTCAAATTGTTTTTGGAAATCATGGACGTCGTGTCCTCCAGGCTAAAGAGGAAAAGGACCATCCAGATTGTTATCAGTGCAAAGTTCAAAAGCCAGCATCTGTGATGGTATGGGGGTGTGTTAGTGCCCAGGGCACGGGTAGCTTGCACATCTGTGAAGGCACCATTAATGCTGGAAGGTACATACAGGTTTTGGAGCAACATATGCTGCCATCCAAGCGACATCTTTTTCAGGGACGTCCCTGCTTATTTCAGCAAGACAATGCCAAGCCACATTCTGCACGTGTTACAACAGCGTGGCTTCGTAGTAAAAGAGTGCGGGTACTAGACTGGCCTGCCTGCAGTCCAGACCTGTCTCCCATTGAAAATGTGTGGCACATTATGAAGCACAAAATACGACAACGGAGACCCCGGACTGTTGAGCAACTGAAGTCGTACATCAAGCAAGAATGGGAACAAATTCCACCTACAAAGCTTCAACAATTAGTGTCCTCAGTTCCCAAACGCTTATTGAGTATTGTGAAAAGGAAAGGTGATGTAACACAGTGGTGAACATGCCCCTGTCCCAGCTTTTTTAGAACGTGTTGCAGGCATCAAATTCAAAATGAGTGAATATTTTCAAAAAACAATAAAAGTTTATCAGTTTGAACATAAAATATCTTGTCTTTGTAGTGTATTCAATTGAATATAGGTCGAAAAGGATTTGCAAATCATTGTATTCTGTTTTTATTTATGTTTTACACAACGTCCCAACTTCATTGGAATTGGGGGTTGTAGAATGAGTATCTCTTTGGCTCCATTATCTGTACACTAACCTGAAAAGCTATAGCTTGACTTAAGCTGTCAAGGGCTGGGTCCTCTCCTTCCTCCTCCTCCTCACTCTCTTCTTCTTCACTAATAGGAAAATAATACGTATGGGTAAGTGAAAGGTAATGACTTTATGAGCAGAAATAGTAGTATTAAGAACATCTACACTTTATAGCAACAGTGTCACAAGGATACTTACACCTGCTCAGGCTGTTGGACCTTTTTCTTTTTCTTCTTTTCTTTCTTCTTTGGGGGTTCCCTCTCTCCTAGCATGTTTTTGGGGCATGCATAACTCAGATGTCCTGTATCCTACAATGCATAAAGTAATAAAATCACTGACTTAAATGTAAAATAGATATAGTGAACTTTTAACATTTGGATATTGACTGTGTCGGTCATGTGTGCAAGCGTTATTATAGTGATCATAAAATTAATTTGCCTGTATCAAAAAAAGTGCACAGCTCATCAATATCACTTTGCATTTTAACTTTATGGCTCTATCATTTTTTGCCCCCCCCCCAATCCCATGGAGGTATACTAGCTAACTGCGAGTACTGTATATGAACGAGTGAGGGCATTCCTTTCCTATGAAGTATGAACTTACTCACAAAATACTTCTCATCCTGGACACCACCTGTTTGACCTGACACCCTCTGGCAGGCGCTACAGGACCATCAAAATACGGACGACCAGATTTAACAATGTTTTCTTTCCCTGACCCATAAATACAGTGATCTCCAAGCACTGAATGACCCCTCATGTGCAATATGTTGACTGTCTTTCTAGGGCAAACCATTCATTCATACTAGCGCTATTACATTCATACCATTGCAATAATTATTCATTCTAGTGCAATAACTACATCCATACTAGTGCAGTAATTACATTTATTCTAGTGCAATAAGTATATGTATTCAAGTACAAAATCACACTGTATTTACTTATTTATCTTATTATTTTCGAACCTCTGTTTTTGGCTGTAATTGTTCGGATGGATATTGTGGTTGTTTTGTTTCCCCATGTCTTTAATGCACCAATCAGGAACAGTACTCTTACTTTCGTTGTATTCTATACAATAACAATAAAGGCTTTCTTCTTTTTCGTCTCCTTCTTACCCCACATTCATAACATTTGGATTTGTCAGTGTAGTTCCGTCTCCTGATGAACTCAGTTGCTCGTCCATTGTCAATGGCAATACTTGCTTTGACTGTTCTGCCAAATAACTGTGGGAGAAAAATAACAAAGAAACCTTTCAAAACAGTAGGGCTATGAAAAAAACATTATCATTGAAAAGAGATTATATTAATCTATACAACAGCTTAGTATCAACTTTGTAAGACAATTTGTCATCTGGGTATATTAATAAGTAGCACTGGCTTACTTGTTTGTTGTTCAGTGTCCGTGCACAGTTATGTGCCGATTCTTTGTCAAGAAAAAGAACAAATGCCACTCCTTTACTCCTGCGAGTATCTTTGTCTTTAACAATTGTGACCCTGGGGAAAGCATATGGCTTATAATTCCAAATTCTGTGTTTGCAAGAAAATGAACATTAAATTATCATCGACTACAATATGCAGAACTTATGAATAACTTGCTCTGTTGCTCTCCCTGAGGTTTCTTCCTATTTTTTTCGCCTTGTTAAAGGTTTCTTTTTAGGGAGTTGTTCCTTATATGATGCGAGGGTCTAAGGACAGGATGTTGTGCTATTGTAAAGCCCCTTGAAGCAAATTTGTAAGATTGGGCTATACAAATAAAATGGACTTGACTTACAAATATCTTGCTTGCTTGATCTAACTCGTAGATCCTTAGGGCATTGCACTGGCAATGCAATTTTAATAAGCACAATAAGAGTACATTGCAATTATACGCTGAAAGTATTCAACAACTTTTGGATGTTGTTTACTTACTTTACAACTTTCCCATACTTAGTGAATAGCTGAAACGGGAAAAAGGTAGTTACTTCAGACGGTAATTTAGTGGGGTTATTTGGACATGCAAACTACTTTGGTGAAGATAGGACAGGCTCACATTTGGCCGAACTAGGGGTAATTTTGTAACAGACAAGTTTTCTGGACATTAGTGTTAACAAATTAGATCACAGTAGGGCAAGACTTGCCTTGTGGAGATCATTGTTGGTCAGGGAGAAAGGCAAATTTGATACGTATACAGTGCTTTTGCTCGGTGCCAAGCCACCACTCATACTGGTTTCAATTGACGAGGGTCCACTTTAAGAAATAACATTCAGTCATACATTATCAGACTGGACAGTTGACAAAGCGTTAATTCAAAATTGTTATACCATATATGTCATTAAATTTTTATCTTGGATAATTCCAATAAATCAAACTATATTTATATAGCATATTTGGTACAATGACATACAATGCAACACGCTTTACATTACATCTGACTTACCTTCGGAGCCAACACTTTTAAGAAGAAAGTCAAATGACGAAGACGAAATGAAATGGGAAGCGGATATATCGCTCTAGTAAGTCATGTTTGTAAAACTGTACGTCCATTTGTGAAGCGACCTGCGGAGTCTCATAACGTCGCACCGCATTGACGTCACGAACGGTTTTATCCAATGACAGCCTGTTCCTGTGCAGCCGTCGGGGAAGTCGAGAAAGAGGTTAGACTGTCTTCCAGCATTTTACGATTTAAAATTTAATTTCTCCGGGATTTTCGGTGGTTTTCACCTAAATTTGAATTATCACGCAGCGCTGTTGTGTATTTACCACCGTTAATTACCTCAATATTTGCCAGCCGAACTGCTTTCAGACAAAGTAGAACGCGTTGGTCTTGCAAAATGGAAGAAGGCTAGCCAATTAGCAATAACAGTTTTTCCTTACAAATGTGCCGAGCGCAGCAGCAGCGTTATTTCTAGGTTCTAGTTTACACGCTTGCAGTTGTGTAGTTTTCCAAGTTATCACAGGTCAGTCCGCTTTTAGTACAGGGTGATTCGTAACGTTTTTTATACGTAATAACGTGCCTATCACTATGTGGGTTTCCCTCAATTGCCGTGTTCATGTACGTGCTGTGAATGCAGTCTGAGTCCTTCCATACGAATCCCGGGGGAAATTGCATTTGCTTGCGCTATCTCGTCCACACACAGACATCGCTTACTAACCTAACTTGCTTGGAGTAGTAACCTCGGTTGTCTGAGTGACTACAACCTATTTCAACACCCAGGTCCTAGCAGTTTTTCGCGTTTTCTATGCATCTGGCAGATGCAGGGCGAGACATGTTTTTTAATAATGTTTAACCGATTATACATTATCTCTGTCACATATGTATGCTTCGTAATTTCAGACTTATGGGTTCATCTTTCACAGGTTGTATTGAAGATCAAGATTTCTCTCTAAAGCCTGTTTAGAGTGATCCTTGAGTCTACAAGTAAGTTATTAATCAACCAGTGTTTCCTTTACATTTCTTCCAACAGTGACGAACTGTCGCAGCAAGAATGTTGTCATTGCCAGAGAACATGAGATTTCCTTAGACTCACATTGCGTAAATGCCTAGGGCTGTAGTCAACCAAAGGAAATCTTGGTCGACTGAAATCGTGCCTACTCTCCAACCAGTCGATTGGTCGCGCAAAGAAAAAATCTGCACATTATATGTCGAGATTAACTAAATGGGCCACAATGGGTAGACTAATTAACCTAAATGAATTATAAATAAACATAAAAGCCAGTATTTGTATCATCTTAAATCATTTATAACCTAATTATTGTATACTGAAATGATAACAACAGACTCGGAGCCGACCAGCATGGCGTGCACACATTCATATGATTTCCGAAAATAGAACTATTTCAACTGGTGATCCCCCCCGGGGGGGGGGGGGCTTTCACAAGCCATTGGAAATAATGGGTTTCAGAGTGCAGTGGTGCTGTTGTCGCATTGTATCTGAAATGACCTTAACACCGGCGATTGTCCAACCAATGAGAATTTTGTCAGACGAGAGCATATGGAACAACCAACCAACTGACCTGGAGACTGCAGCCCTATAAATTACCCCAAAATCCTTGAATCAGCTCCAACAACTACAAGAGAAATGTCCATCTATATTGTCCCCTTGTTGTGTAAAATCATGCAATTAAAACTAGTTCCACTGCTGTAACCTGAACCTGAACTACAATCAGCACTGGAACCAGAATATAATTTTCTAACCAAAATTTGCCCACAGCTGCCACAGTTTCAAAAGATGCTCAGAGTAAAAACTGAATCGTTAATTAACTTGAGCATTCAATCCTAAAGCCTCATACCATGGATTAAAAAACAACTAAAAACTTGAACTTAGTTTTGATCATTTCTTGTATCTTGAAAAGTTTAGGAACTAGTTAAAAAGTCTTAAAATATGCTACTGTTGTTCAGTTTTGATATGTAAGATGACTTCATATGTGATGTATTTTTAATCTAGCACCATCCCATATATCATAATGTGTTTTGTAAAGAACAGCCCGCAGCTACAGAGTGAGAAGGTCCTTTCCTCAGGGAAATTGTCCAGTCATTATCAACCCACATCCTGATAAACAGTACTGATCATTCGTGGAATGCAGTTAAGAGAGTAGAAAGTGAGAAAGTATGGAAACTTCAAAAAAAGTGCTGGCAATCTGTCAAACGTACAGAATCTGGAAAAGAAAACATTGATTTTCATTGTGTGTTCTCTTTCCCTGGACGACAATGCTGTGCATGTCCTTATCTCTTTTCTTTCTGCTACAGTGACATACAGGAGAGACAGGAGCATACGAGATGTGTTTGAGGAACGCTTTTTATCTGAAAGAGGGGTGAGACAGTTTGAAACAATATTTTGTTTGTAATGTCATGCCGTAATCATATTTTTGTTTTTCTTGTGTTTCTTATGGTTACCTTAGATATTACTTGTATCACATTCAGGGGTTAGCAAGTCATGAAGGACCCAAGATTTCAGTGTCCACTTTAATCAAAGCAGTTAAATTGCATGAACCAGGAATTTATGTGAAATTGTGAAAACTGAAAATAGGTGAATCAAAAATAATAAGTGATTCTTTATGGCTGAAAAAAATGTCCCTTAAAAAAACTCTTAAAGTGCAGCCACAATTTGCTAAAGTAAAAAAAAAGTTTTAAATAGTGCAATAGAAGTAAACAGTAGTAGTAGACAGTAGTAACTACTTAAAAACTAAACATTCAAAAATAAACAGGATATACCGGTCCTTGAAACGCGGGTCCAAGGGAGTGGCAACTGCATACAATGGCTCATCCTCGATGGTTCAGTCTTTTCTTGACAGCCTCTAGAAGGGTAGCTTTCATTGTTTTTATACCTGTGTCTTCCTGGTTCTCCTGAGCAAGCAGCCATTTTAGCACCATGACAGGGGGATAACTTCAGCTGCAGAGGAGATGGAGGAGCTCATTTGTCTGGTCAGTTCTTCAAATGGTACCAGAACAGCAACGGTTTTCTCCAGCAAAGCCCACTGGTTGGCTGTCAGGGTCGCTGACAGGTCGTGGTCAGCTCCATATGAAGAAATCGATCGCTTCTGCTCCAGTAGACTCTCGACCTTATAAAACGTTCTGTTCTACCTCGTCGCCACATCTTTGTGCAGGTGTTTGCTGGGCATTTGGAAATCTTTCTGGATATCCTCCAGGCTTGTAGTAGCCAGTGGTGAGTGTTTAAAGTGCCCAATTGTCTTTCTAGCATTTGCCAGCGCATCGCTCACACTTCACTGTAATAGTAGCCACCAGCTGCACCACTAGCTGGATTTAATGGGCGAAGCATCCCAAACTCTGCACATCCCTCGCTTTCTTCATGTTG
The DNA here is from genome assembly GCF_029633865.1 of Lampris incognitus. Lineage (NCBI taxonomy): Eukaryota > Metazoa > Chordata > Actinopteri > Lampriformes > Lampridae > Lampris > Lampris incognitus. The sequence goes on along the minus strand of NC_079213.1, from coordinate 17,490,484 downwards.
CTTGCATTGTCGCACAAAACAACATCAGCGTTGGACTTGGGGATGTTCCATTTTACCAGCATCCCTTCAACTGTTTCAGCAATTGATGTGCCAGTATGTGACCCATGAAATTCGTTTGCTTGCCGCACCGCGCTTTGAAGAGCAAATGTCAAGCCGTGCCCAGCCAATGTGCAGTTAAACTGAGCAAAGACACTGGGCATATGTCGGCACTCCAAATGTCAGTTGTAAAGCTAATCGCCTGCATGTCTTTTAGCCTATATGAAATGTGTTCCCCCACTGTCTCATATAGTTTGGGGAAGGCAGTTTCTGAGATGTGTTTGCGACTTAGCAAACTACCTTTAATGATCCATTAAGTGGCGAAATCCCACATTTTCGACGACCGACGGGTTGGTCGTCCAGAACAATGAATTGAACAAGTTTGTTGGTTATCTTTGTCCTTTTTGGGCTGTCTTTGTGGAATTTATCGTGTCGTTGGTGTAGTGATGTCTCGTAGTTATCATCCTGGTGTATCTGGGATTGATTGGTCAGTGCTGATGTGAGCAGCTACAGTCTAGGAGCCACACTACTACAGGCACACAAAAGGTGAGCTTAGGCCTGTTGCCTTTTGTCCACGCACATTAACAGACGTTGAGAAAAGGTACGCTCAAATCGAAAAGGAGTGCCTGGCAGGAGTGTGGGCGTGTGAGCATTTTTCTCGCTACTTGCAAGGTATGGACAGTATCTGTTTACAAACAGATCACAAGCTGTTGGTTCTATTGATGAACATGTATGACCTGGATAAAGTACCCCTCAGGTGTCAGCGTTTGCTGATGCACCTCATGCGCTTCAATGTGAAGGTCGTGCATGTGCCAGATAAGCAACTGATAATGGCTGGCACACTCAGTAGAAACCCACTTAGAGAAGAGACTGTTTCTGATGCTGAGGAGGACATTACGGCATGTGTGGAGGCTGTGGTGACAAGCAGACCAATGTCAGCCCACAAACTGGATGACATCAGAGAGGCTACACGCAATGACACAGCTCTCCAGATGGTCATTAGTTTCATTAGGACAGGCTAGCCACAGAAAATGGCACAGTTACCGTAACTACAGGGATTCTACATGGTGAGAGCACTTCTATCTGAGTCAGATGGCCTCGTACTATACCAAGACAGGAGCGTAATCCCAGCCACGCAAAGAGCAGAAATACTGCAACAGATACATGAGGGTCACCAGGGGCTGACAAAGTGCAGGGAAAGAGCCAGGATGTCAATGTGGTGGCCAGCCATAAGTATGGACATTGCAAAGATGTAAAGACATGCACATTTTGTGTGGAGCATAGACCAACACAAAAAAGAGAGCCAGTCAAAACAACCCTTTACCTAAGGGTCCATGGCAAAAGGTTGCAGCCGATCTGTGTGAGCTTGAGGGCAGGAAATACTTCATTGTCTTGGACTGTTATTCCAGAGACATTGAAATAGCCCACCTACTTACTACCACAAGCCAGCAAGTCATCACATGACTAAAGTCTATGTTTGTGAGATGGGGCATCCCTTTTGAGCTGGTGAGTGACAATGCTATGCAGTTCACATCGACTGAATTTCTGGAGTTCAGAAAGCAATATGGTTTTACCCATATCACCTCGAGTCCTCATTATCCTCAAGCGAATGGGGCTGCCGGGAGAGGTGTACAAACAGCCAAGCGTATTCTCAAGCAACCAGATCCTCATCTCGCTCTGATGTGTTATCGTGCAACCCCCATTAGTGCAGCTGGAGCAAGTCCAGTGCAGCTCATAACTGGACGTCAGATCCGAACAACACTCCTTATGCTGGATGAGAAGCTGCAGCCTAAGCACATCAGTCATGAACAAGTGCTTCAGAGGGGCAGCAAAGCTAAACAAGCCTACCAGTTCTTCTGCAACCACTGACATTCAGCACATACTTTGCCTGATGTGCACTCTGGCCAGAGCGTGAGAGTCAAACTGGATAGAGAGAAGGGTTGGAAAACACCAGCCAAAGTAAATCTCTCGAGCCGAGATCCTATGTGATCAGAGCAGACACTGGAACCGTCACTCGTCCGAATAGGAGACATCTTCAGGCTATCCCAGAGTCACTTCAGGGATACCGGACCAGCACGACAGAGTAGTTCCTGGATCAGCAGGAGAGACCAGCCCACAGGCCCAGCCTGTAATCCAGCCAACTACAAGCACTCCACCTATGTCTACTGAAGAGCGTACAACCCCTAGGGCTGTGAGAGCGACCTTGAGAGGTAGAGAGGTTAAAACCCCTCTCGGGTTCAAAGACACCTAGAAGAGGACATAACAAACAACAACAAAAAAAGTTCTAGGAATAGCAACTTTGTGGGCAGAATAATCCCCATGTTGCTGTGGATGGAGAGCAATGTACCCCATTGTCCTAGTTTAAAACTGACTGTTAGCATATTAAAAAAAAGTGGGAGAGAATGGATAATGCGTTTGAAAATGCAGGGTTGTTTTGTGTTCAACAGTCCCGAGGAAATGTTAGCTGGAGAGGCTGATAGAACATTCTTGATTTGCTCTTTGGGAAATAGGGGGATGTAGTGGTTATCGTCCTGGTCTTTCTGGGATTGATTGGTTTTGCACGGCACTCTTATGTGTGACGTCACTCACTCAATGCGGAACTGAATGTTATGTTGATACACAGCATCACACACTGTACAGTACGAAACCCTTCGGCTATTAAAACTCAGTGCTGGCTGCCACACATTTATCAGGCGCTCTCGGTTTTCCTTCAGTCAAATTATGCAACAGGGCAGGGGCAATACACTCTTGTGCATCACACATGGAGCACCTTGCAGCCACATCCAAAAACACTGACATAAAGGGAAAGGCTAAGCACATTGTGCTGCAAATGGAAAGCCTGTCTTTTGTTTACTTCTGTTACTGACTGTGTTTACATGATGTTAGAAAAAGTCGATTTATTGTATTAGTCCGACTAAAACTGGACTTTTAAAAAATTTCTCGAAGTCAGACTAACACCTCTAGCTAATGTGGTGGGGATCAATTTACTCTAGCATGTATACGCTTCAATCGGCCCCGAACTGGCCTCGGCGTTCTGTGCATGATCCATAGTTCCCGCGGCAATCTTTCACCCACAAGTCGAACAGCATAGTATCAACGGTATCAACATGGCGAGTTGTAGAGCGAGAACCATGCATTTCTGGACAGACGAGGAGAAAAACTTAATGTTGTGTCAGCTAAAGGAGTTGAACATGCTAAAGTACATGGATTGAAGGAGAACGCGGAATGGTGAAGTGGAGTATAGCAGAAGTGGCGTGGTTGGAACACTCCAGGAGCGTATGGCGTTGTCTTCTGCCTTCGGACAACACCATAAGCACAAGGGATAGCATGTATCTCATTTGTACCAGAAGTAAAGCGTAGAGTACGTATAAAATATACAGTGCTGTAAAGTTGTCTGTGTTTTCACCACTCGACATGGAACCCGTTTGGCGCTTGCTAACTTGTTTGTCGCTTTTTTGGTATGTGACGCAATAGGTCAACCGGAAGAAGGTCCAATAGCAACCAGCTGAAAGGGGGCATATTGCCACCTACCGTACCAGGGTCGGACATACCTCTGTCAATAAATCGATTCTCCCTTGGTTCTTTTATACTGGGGCAATGACAGTAGTCCAATTACATGGCCTAATTCAGCTATAACCGTAGCTTGACTTAACTGTGCATGTAAATGCACTGACTTTTTGCATGATCTTTTTTCAGAGGTCTCAGAACTCAGCCTCACACTTCAGAGAAATTCTCTGATCCTCCCACAAGCGGTTGCAGCTGTTGAGAGTTGTCTGGAGATGGTTAAAAAGTTGAAGGTAAAGCCACTGAGAGAAAGGAAGCGCCAGGAATTCTTACAGCACATAGGGAAAGATTCTGAAGGTACAGAGATGCAGGAAGTTCTGCCAGTAAGCAAGAGGCAGAGAATTGCAAAGTAACCCCACTGTCATAACTTTCCAAAATGTTGAACTTAAGGGCCCCCTGTCATGCCATATTCACAAATGATCTGAATGAAGTCATTGATAAAACCATTGATATTACTTTTAAAGAACTAGAGAGAAGATTTGGAAACATGCTGATGAATGTTACAGAGAAAGAACATTCAAATGGATCAGAGGTCATCAGGTCCTTTTCAGTGTTCTGTCATGATGCATGGCTAGAAGTTATTGTTACCTATGGCGAGGAGCAGATTGACACATTAGTGAATTGGTACAGAGAGCTCTTGACAAACAGTGGATGTGATGTTACAGCTGTCTAAAGGGAATGGAGAACGCTGAAAACAGTGAAAGGTCAGTTCATGGATAAGACATACACAGTTATGGAAAGTGATGCTAAGGAAGGAGCCATTCTGCACAGATTTTAAGAACATTCTTCACTTAGTTGAAATTATGCTGGTGCTTCCCATGTCTGCAGCTCAGTGTGAAAGAGGATTCTCCGCACAGAATAGAATCAAGTCAAAATTGCACAGTTCCCTAAATGTTACGACACTGAAAGACTTGGTGAGAATCAGTACTGAGGGCCCCGCAGTTTTAGCTGAGCCCAGTGTGAACTGCTGGTTGTCTGCTAGCAAAAGAAGGCACAGACCTGACTACACTGGCTGGCCAAGTGACGCTGATGTGGTGGTGGTGGGAGATATGGACTCAGCCTGAATAAGCAGGAAACAACTAACTGTACATAGTTGAATAAGAAAATGAAAAAGGTAAAAGAAGACTGGACATTTAAGTATTTTGGTTATATGATTGCAGTATATTGAACATTAGACTCGGAGGAGGGACATAGAGGAGGTCTGGCCCCAAGGCTTACGGTACGCAGGCCCACCGGTGTGTGGATATTCCCTGATGCCCACGAACCAGCCCCCAGCTAAATAGTGCCAAGTCAGGTCAGCCTTTGCTGCTACCATTATGACAGTAGAAAGTACTATCTGCATCTGTTTCTACTGCTTTGTAGATTTGCCTCTAGGCAAAGGCTAGGAGAAGGTAACTCCGAATTCAAATCCAAGAAGGCGCTGGCAGCAGGGTGCTCGAATTTTTTTATCCGTTTTAGATTGTTTTATTAGCCACACAACCAAGGCCGGCGGAATTTGTTTTTAGTAAACGAAAACGGCAGAATAGCCCAATAGGATCACGAGCCCTGTCAGACCAATGGCACAAACATCAGATGGCATGCAGAGGAACCACTCTGTCGGTCAGTGGATGGCAACACTTGACAAGTAAGCTGTCACTGCAGGGCAACCTCTTTATCTACTGAGCCCATTGCACTACGGTGTGCCACTGAGGAATGGGTTCTGAGGTCCAGAGAGACTTTTTGGCAGGGGCACGACACCAACTGTCTTAACTACTGTGCAAGGCATGATGTGAGGAGAGCTCGATGCCCACAGGCGTGCTTGCCGAGCTTAAACTGCATCGCAGTCATCATCATTTTCGATGGACTGCCGAAGAAGATGACATTGAACATTGCACATATTGTGTATGTAAAGAATACATTGTATAAATCTCTCCTGGAGGACCACTTGTCCTGCATGTTTTAGGACTCTCCCTGTTCCAACACAGCTGACTCAAATGATCAACTCGTTATGAACTCCTGAAGCTGCCTAATAACAAGCTGATCATTTAAATCAGCTGTGTTGGAGCAGGGAGAGATCTAAAATATGCAGGACAAGTGGTCCTACAGGAAAGGTTGGGGAAACGCTGGTGTAGACTATGGAAGGCAGAGCAAACAAAGGCAGACAGTACAAAGGGGAAGGAAAAGACAGTGTGAGGCAGCCCTTTAACAATGTAGCATATGATATCGCTATATTTTGGCTCCTAAATATTTTGGGTTTAGGAACCGCTTATCCTGCTCTCAGGGTCGCATCTCCGTGACCCTGAGAGCAGGATAAGCGGTTGGGATAATGGATGGAACCTATGGCTCCTAGATTTTTATTTTTTGCCTGGAGCCCTGCTATGGATGGGGTCACAGGTAAAATGCTGGATGCTATCCAAGTATTCATGGACTTGCACCCATGCCTTTTGCCATGAAATTGCATCATAGACAAATGTCTTAATCTTATTGCAAATGAGAAACGGAGTTGGTGAGATAAAAGATGCAAGATAATGTGTATGTAGCCTAAATAAATAGAAAGGTTATTATTTATTAATTTCTCCAATACTGATAGCAGAACCGTTAACGTCGGAGCTTTTCAGTGCTACGGTCTTTAATATTTTAGCACTGGTGCCCATTTAATTCTGGGTTTCAATACCCATTGCTAGTCCAGATGCCACCAGAACAGCCTAGGACCTGATCACGTGACCACCATCACCATGTAGACCTGATAGGACAGACTACAGATGCACACAGGGGAGTCTCACATTTCACCATTCACATACGTGGGGAAAGAGACAAGAAAAGACAGTCACACATCGGAGAGACTGATACAAGATGACAAAATTATATGGATTTATAAGGTGTATTAAGAATGTGATGAGGATGACAAGCAGTGTCCAGGTGGTGACCATCATCACCATGGAGACCTGGGAGGAGCACATACTACACATGCACACAGGGGAAACTCACATTATACCATTCACATACATGGGAAAGGAGAAGACATCATTCAGAGAGAGAGAAAATAACAGTTATAATTTGTATAATCTCGTCGACAGAACATTGCTTGGTAAATTCATTGAGGCAGAATCTGACCCGCAGTGCAGTACAGGTTGTGAAGAACTCAATTTAAAGGCAAGTAATTGTAGGTTAAGGCAAAAATATGAGTTTTAAGTTTGGATTTAAAGGACTCAACAGACTGTGTGATGGGAGCAGGCAGATTATTCCACAGGTACGGAGCCCGATAGGAAAAGGCCCTGACACCACCTGACTTCTTTTTAACTTTGGGTACATACAGGAGCCCTGTATTTTGAGAACAGAGAGCTCAAGATGGAATGTACAGTTTAAGGAGATCAGACCGGTATGATGGGGCAACCCCATTTAGGATTTTATAAGTCAGCAGAAAAGTACTTTGAAGTCTGATCTAACATGGATAGGAAGCCAATGAAGGGAGGCAAGAATTGGTGGAATATGGTCAAATTTTCTAGTTTTAGTTAAGATTCTAGCTGCAACATTCTGAACCATCTTAAGACTTTAAGTACTGTTGTTAGTCTGGATGAAACAAATGCATGTATTAAGAGTTTCAGTGTCAGCATTGGACAGGAAAGACCGAATTTCAGCTGTACATAAGCGAAAAAAAGGCAGTCTTGGTTATTTGTTCAATAATAAATTGTTTTAAATTTAAATTACATTTTAATTCAAATTTAATTCTTAAATTTAATTCTTTAAATTTAATAACTGAATTCATTGAAGACTAAACTCCAAAACGCAACTCCACACTACAGACGTCCTCTTGCTCTCATTTGAAGCATTGTCACGTTACCAGATCTGTGACAGAAAGAAATAACGTAACTTACTAAATAATATAATCAATTCATATGCCCTGTAACTGGTGAGAGAGACAGGGAGTGAGCTACATAACTTATTGTCCAGCACCACCACACAAAGTTTGAAACAATGAACACGCAAAGCATCCAAAATTTACAGCAAACCCGTACGTAATATAAATATGGTAACTCAAGACCAAAATGATCCTGCACAGCAGCAGGAAACATAATAAAACACATTTGCCTACCTTAAGCAGACGGTAGTGATACCTAACCCACCATTACCAGTCACTTACATCTGTGATCCTTCATGCTCTGCGTTTGTGCATCAGATACACAGACAGAAAATACATTGAATGTTCTAAAATAAAATAAAATAAAAAAATAGCAAAGAGGGATTTCAACCTTTTAACGAACAACCATGTTTTATAGACCGCTTATGCTAAAATGCTACACTGAAAAAATAAAAAAAAGTTTATTTGCAACTTGATTGATAGATTTTAATAAATTTTTTGACCTGCAGTTACAGCCCCTCGCCAGTAGAGGGGGCTGTAACTGCAAGCCCCCCGCACCCCCAAGCACCCAAAGTTCCTGAGTCCCTGAACACAGCTGCAGATAAATAACATTAATAATGACACTGTTTGATTTAGGTGTACCAGAAAACCTATCAATAGTACTGTCAATGCTGGTTCTTTGACACACCTACATCCAACAGAGCCATTAATAATTTCATTATCTGAGCTGTGTTTATCCTGCTGTGCTAACATCAGACAACCAAGACCAGCCTGCGATGTTTTAACTTTACATTGGTTTTAACCTGTGGATGTGTGCAAACTCATTAAAATGGTCTATACTTTAGTTACTTTTCAAACTGTTGTCAAACTATATTATCATTAATACCCAAGCCTTTTTCCAAAAAATCAGAAATGGAAAAATAACGTTCGCATCGTGACACAGAATTTCTAAAGAAATAACACATTTTAAAACTAAAAATAATAAAATTAGCCAGCAAAAGCTGCCAAAAAAGACAAAAATGATTAAAATTGAACTGTCCTGGCAGGGCTCATACCCACGGGCAGCCGGGGGCGGTGAAAGGAGAGGACCCTTCAACAGACCTGAGGATGACTATGGCCGTGGTGGTGGTGGTGGTGGTGGTGGTGGGTACGAATATGAAGGAGGGCCACGTTTTTTCCCAAATGGAGGTGGCCCACGTGCTTACCATGGTGAAGATCAGAGGGGCTACCATGGCGACAACGTTCATTTCCCCCCTGAGAGAAGAGCTGGCCCACCTTCAAGGCGGGTGAGTGGATCACTGTCACACTATTCGTTTCTAGTTAGTTAAGTTTACTTTGCACTGCAAGTAGGCTTTATCACTGGTGTGAAGGTTACGTTGGTATAAATTCTCTCCACAATATGGATTTTATTGTATAGCATATAGAAGTAGGGCCTCGTCATTTCTGCTCATCTGCACATGCAAATGTCCAAACGGCATTTTCCACATCTGATTTGGCCTGTGATTGGTGTAAGGGACTGATGGTTGTTGTGCATAACAAGTTGGGTACAAACAAAAAGACTGATGCATGCAAAATTATATGAACGTGGCTCGGGTTTAAAATGTTGGATCAGAAAATCAAGTGACAAAATATATTACATGACACTTGTTTGTATGCCACAGGAGTCACCAAGCACCAATGAAAATCTTAGCATCTTCAACTCTGCCACTTCCAGCTCCACCTCCTGTCTTTTCTGAGTTTGTGCTATTATGACAAAAAATTATTCATCTTGTTGAATAATTGAACTAATTTTATCTCACTTCATTTTATGTTTCAGTTCATTCAGGTTATATCTAGTTAATTTGTATTTTACCAATTAGATAAATATAAAAAAGAATATACAATACTGTGACACCTTGTGCAATATACCCCTAGTTGTGCACATTGACAATAATAGTATATAAAAGAATTTATTTGCTCTCTAGAATTTCAACGTTAGATGCAGGCATACATGGTGCAGAAACAACAGTACTTTACATTTACTCTTAACGATTACATGTAAGACAAAAAAAAACAAAAAACGATAGACTGACCATGTTACTTTTGTATGGGATAATCATGTTTGTCATTACACCAGTATGTCTGGAAGTGTAGAACAAGGGACACATCTTTTGACATTGAGACAGCCGAACAAGCACAATTAAATGAATGAGAAGGAGTCACCTGATCGTGTAACATAAAGAATGATCGATTTCTAATCTCTGCTACCCTCTAGTGCTGGCTTCACAAATGTGAAATGTGAGCTCTGAGCTGCAACAGTTTAGAAGTTGGGGTTGCACAGTTACTGTAAAAATGATAATCTCAACGGTTTTGCTAAATGTTGAGATCACAATAAGCATGATTATTAATCTTGGTTTCAGGAAAAAAAAATATTTTGTGCTTTTGCCACTCATAACATTGGGTCTCTCCGTTCTTTTTTCCTCTTACTTGTCGCAACCTTTTTTCCCAAAAAATGTGTTATTTTGGGCTTTTCTCTTTCTTCCCTGCCTATTACTACCAAGTTCATTTGTTTTGTACAGATAGGCATATGTTGTGCACCCAAAGATCATGGCAGTTTGTCAGGAAGCGCTAGAGTTAATACATAGGGATTGATTTATTACACATACATGCATTGAAAATATGTCAAGTCAATTTTACTTGTATAGGCCATTATCACAAAGTACAAATTTGCCTCAGTGCGCTTTATAGCAACACAACATCCTGTCCTTAGACCCTTGCATCAGATAGGGAACAACTCCCTAAAAAAAAAAAAAAAAAAAATCTTTAACAGGGAGAAAAAATAGGAAGAAACCACAGGGAGAGCAACAGGGAGGGATCTCTTTCCCAAGATGGACAGACGTGTAATGGATGTTATGTGTATACAGTTTAAAGATCACAAATTAGCGGATCACAAAGAGCCACGCATATCAATAGCTCAGAGGATAAATTCTGAGTCTCATCACCAGCCAGTCAGACTAGCTTGGTCTAGTCAGAAAGGCACGAACTGAGGAAGCCTTTTGGTTGAGAGGCGAAACGTCTTCACGGATATATACCAAGTCTAGTTGCACTTGATTCAACTCCTTTGGACAATTTTATGATTGTTAATTTTGGAAACATAAACTCTTCTTGAGCAGTCCCAGTAGTAATTGGAGATTTAAAAGTGTAACTGAAAGTTTTTTTCTTTTTAATTTTTTTCTGAACTTGTTTTGCGCACAAAAATCAGTCTTCAATTTGCATGCAAGGTGTCAGGGTACATGCAGTGAAGCCTGGCCTGTAAGTAAAATATGAAAATTTAGTTTGATAATTTCCTGATTTAAAGAATCAGTCCCACTACATATCATAGGTAGTTGAAGACGTACTGCCCTTTCTCACATTGTGATAATTTTCATTATGGCAAGACAAGATCAAATAGATGGGTCTTCAGATAGAGTGACGAGGCCAAGTTGAGTCAAACTGCTGTAGGAATCAACATATCTTCAATGCACTAAAAACATGAAACCTTGTAATCGGACATATGTAATTTTACTTAATTAGCCATATGAGGGCACTGGTTAGAAGTGCATGTGTTTTAACATTCCTTTTTTTCCTCCTTGAAATTTTAGTTTCCATTTACATGTAATAATTGTTTTTTTCATGTTTGAGTTCTTTGTGTCTCATAATTTCTCATTTCATGTCAAAGGTCTGACAGGTATATCTTTTATGCTTTACCATACCAGGAAGAATATACTTACAGAGTGCCCAGAGAAGACCCACACACAGGACGGCCAATGGAATTTGGGTAAACCCCCCCCCTACTGGCACCTACAACTGTGGCAATTTCATGATGGCACAAAACCAAAGCATGGCCATAAAATAAACTTATTTTCAGGAGGTATATCAATCTCGAGGCATGAAAAGAACAAGCGACCCTATTACAGGAGTAAGCCCTCTCTGCCTGGTGGAGGTCAGACAGCCCATTATGAGCTCTGTTCCCATGAGAACATGAGTTGCTTTGGTGTCTGTTATCTCTGCCGAGTCTACTCTCCCAATCCCCCTGTGCACACTACAAACACATTCCAAGCTGTAAGTTGCAGTTAGTGAATTATGATGTGAATCAGTTCAAAGGCATACAATATATACAATATAAAAATTGATATATATTTCTAGGGGGAATGTGTGATTCGCCAAACATAGTCTTGTCTGTTAGGACTGTTTTTCTTGTGGTTGGGCAGCATCATGTTGAACAGCAGGTGACGGTCTTTCACCATACAAATGAGTTGTGAACGAGTCTGTTGTGTTTATTTCCTCAGGTTGGCCTGAGGGACGATCTCCACAGTAGTCAGTCCCCGTTTTCAATGCCCCTGTGTGAGATGTTTGTTTGCATAGCACTGAGCATAAATCATGGCAGGGTCTGACCCATATTGGCCTGTCTAAGCTTATTCACTTCTCCTTTGATATCAGCCTCGAGCCTCATTCGGCTTCATGCTGTTGGTGCCTCGCCAGCTTTTCACAGTCTGGCGACCATTCATGGCTAAACAGGCTCCCCTATTAGGCAACAGATTTGGGAACGGCACAAAAAAGGGAGGGAAATAAAAAGAAGGCAGGTGTTAAACAATTTAGGTTATAATTTTCATGTGCAATCCCTGGCTTTGGTTCTGCATGGTTCATCAAGTTATACATCTTAGTACATTTAGGCCATCTATTGTTTGCTGTCTATGGCTCTGGCTCCTGCACTAATGTGGGGATTTTAATTCTCTACTCTTTCGTTCCGAATAACGAGCAAGTTAAAAACAACTAAAATAGAAATGGCATTTGGTGCCAGCTTCCAATTGTTTGCCAGCTAAGACTGCTTCGGAGATTCCTAAACTGTTTTTCATCTTGGGACCTTTATTGAGTATGTTTAGTCTCATCCAAAGACCCAGAAAAACAAAAGCATTGGTACCCCCTACCAAAAACTGGCCCATTTAGAGTCTTGGCTAGTGCTGCTGATTGTCAGAAATTTTTTGAATTTTTTCAGTTCTTCACTTCACTCTATGGAGGCCTTTTCTGATTATTGGTTGTTGTTGTTGTTGTTATTGTTGTTGTCTTTGTAGTAATGACTTTTGTCATTACTACATTAGACAAAAAGTAGTCATATTAAAGACAATGTAAAATTTGGCACGGTTAAGTTTTTGATAGCTTTCAGTATCCTGAAATGATGACACTGAAAAAAATTTTTTTTTCCTGTCAAGTTTTAGTCTGGACTAGATACCATAAGAAATGCTGTCATTGTATTATCTTAGGAGAGCAATCAGTCTAGAAAGTCAACCATAGTAGTTTCACAGTCCAGCAGGGAGAAAGGGCTATATAATCACTCCAAACACACAGATGGGTTTTAGGAGGGCACTGACGTCAATGCATGGTTGATTTTTGGTGAGTTTGGTGTAAGTAGAGATCGGAGATCAGTTTGAGCAGAGGGGTAGAGCTCAGAATGGGTGTCATGGCTTATAAGGCTTAGGCACAAGATTTCTTCAGGGGTACTGAAGACAGTTTTATCTCTCATCCTTCCACAGTTTGTTTTAGTGACATGTGTTGTCATTCAAGCCAGGAAATTACTGTCTAGAATCCAGTTTCTGACAATGTACATAGTTGGAAACAGTCTTTTCGGCATTCTTAGACAATTATCCAGTCATTGGAAGAGTTCCACTTTCTACATCAAGGCTATCTGCTTACAGTAGGCTTATGTGCTGATTCTTAATCACCATGGTGTTTTTTCTTGAAAAACGTTTCCTTACAATTCATTTTTGGTTGTTTTTAGGAAGATAAATGTGCTATTTTACTGTACATTTGTCTGTTGGACTTGTGTAAGTTCATTGCAACAATGCAAGTGTTCAGGGTTCACCTTGGCCACCTGTGCTAAAAACAGATGTACCCATAGTTAGGGCTGTCACAATTATTACATAATCGCCTGATCGTGATTATTTGACCTCACCACAATCATTTTGCATAATTGTTAGAATCATTTCCATTCATTTGTGTAAAAACAGCTGGATGAAACTAACAGAAATGTCATATTTCCATCACAATTTCCACATAGTTTTCTACCGTTTGTTGTTTAAGTGGCGCTCTTTTAATGATGTCATCTTGTTGCACCCCTGCCTCGTGAGTGGTGAATTAGCACCAACAAACTTTATCTTGAGACGCTTATTCTATAATATTCAATGATTGATTTCAATGAGCATCTGTTGACATTAACATCAGGGACATAGTTGCAAAGCCAAACACCACAGCACCGCTGTGGGCACATTTTGGTTTTAAGCCAAGTGAAAAAGGGAGAGCCCAATAACTTGGAGGAGGCGATTTTTCGGATTTGCAGCAAAAAGGTGGCAGTCAAAAGCGCTAATACCACAAATTAAAGAAAAAATCTACAGATCCACCACTGCACCCAATTCACCAAACTTGGAAAAACAGCCACCACCGCAGTTCCATCCCGGCAATTGGCTGATCCTGAAGCTTTCGGTCGAGTGCCTAAATATAAACGTGGCCATACCAGATGGTGCACGTTAACAGACAGTGTTAACGCGGTATATAGCCAAAGAAGTGCAGCCATTCAATACGGCTAAAAAACCAGCATTTAAAGAAATGCTGCAAAAGTTTGACAAGCAATGTGAATTACCAGGAAAAACATGCATCTCCAAAACTGCAATACCCAATTTATATAACCAAGTGAAGGATGATATTATCAAGGATTTAAAAGAAATTTGACTTTTACTCGGCCACTACAGACATGTGGTCAAGCTCAAATATGACCCCATACATGAGCTTAATAATACACTGCTCAAAAAAATAAAGGGAACACCTAAAAACACAATATAGACCTCGATGAATGAAATATTTCAGCTGAAAATCTTTATTTATTAGACAGAGGAATGTGTTTAGAGCAAAATAACCTAAGAATGATCAATGGAAATCAAAATCTTTAGCCCATTAAGGTCTGGATTCAGAATCATACTCAAAATCAAAGTGGAAAATGAGAACATAGGCTGATCCAACTTCTGTGGAAATTCTTCAAGACAATTCAAAATGAGGCTCAGTAGTGTGTGTGGCCTCCACGTGCCTGTATGCACTCCCTACAACGTCTGGGCATGCTCCTGATGAGACGACGGATGGTCTCCTGAGGGATCTCCTCCCAGACCTGGATCAGGGCATCGGTCAACTCCTGGACAGTCTGTGGTGCGACATCGCGTTGGCGGATGGTACGAGACATGATGTCCCAGAGGTGCTCGATTGGATTCAGGTCTGGGGAACGTGCAGGCCAGTCCATAGCATCAATGCCCTCGACATACAGGAACTGCTGACACACTCTGGCCACATGAGGACGAGCATTGTCATGCATGAGCAGGAACCCAGGGCCCACTGCACCAGCATATGGTCTGACAATGGGTCTGAGGATCTCATCCCGGTACCTAATGGCAGTCATGGTACCTCTGGCTAGCACGTAGAGGTCTGTGCGGCCCTCCAAGGATATGCCTCCCCAGACCATCACTGACCCACTGCCAAACCGGTCATGCTGGAGGATGTTGCAGGCAGCAGAACGTTCTCCACAGCGCCTCCAGACTCTCTCACGTCTGTCACATGTGTTCAGTGTGAACCTGCTCTCATCTGTGAAGAGCACAGGGCGCCAATGGCGAATCTGCCAACCAAGATGTTCTCTGGCAAAGGTCAATCGGGCTGCACGGTGTTGGGCTGTGAGCACAGGCCCCAATTGTGGACGTCGGGCCCTCATACCATCCTCATGCATTCTCTTTCTCACTGTTTGAGCAGAAACCTGCACATTAGTGGCCTGTTGAAGGTCGTTTTGTAGGGCTCCGGCAGTGCTCCTCCTGTTCCTCCTTGCACACAGGACCAGATAGCGGTCCTGCTGCGGGGTTGTTGTCCTCCTGCGGCCCCCTCCACGTTTCCTGGTGTACTGGCCTGTCTCCTGGTACCTCCTCCATGCTCTGGACACTGTGCTGGGAGACACATCAAATCTTCTTGCCACAGCACGCATTGATGTGCCATCCTGGATGAGCTTCACTACCTGAGCAACTTCTGTAGGTTGCAGATACCGCCTCATGCCACCTCTAGTGGTGAGGGCACTAGCAAAATGAAAAACTAACCAAAGATCAGCCAGAAAAGATGAGGACAGGCAAATGGTCTGTGGCCACCACCTGCAAATCCATTCCTTTTATAGGGGTTGTCTTGCAAATTGTCTAATGTCCACCTGGTGGACATTAGACAATTTACCAACAGGTGAAATTGATTCACAAATCAGTGTTGCTTCCTAACTGGACAGGTTGATATCTCAAAAGTGTGACTGACTTGGAGCTACATTGCATTGCTTATGTGTTCCCTTTATTTTTTTGAGCGGTGTACATTACCTCACCACTGACAGGACTCTACAGTCGAAGTGTTTAGAAACAAGATAAACGCCAGAGAACCACACAGCTGATACACTTGCAGAATGCCTTCAGTCTACTTTGGCAGATTGGGCATTAGATGAGCAGAAAATGTCCTACATCACCACAGATAATAGTTCTGACATTGTCGCTGCAATAGGCAAACTTGGTTGGCCATGGCTAAATTGCTTTGGCCATAATCTCCATTTAGCTGTCACAAATGCCATAGCAATTGAGAAGGAATGCACAGCTTGCGCCTTGGGATTGTGTAGAAGTCTGGTCAACACTTTCAACCTCAGCTGGTTAAAGAAGAGAGACCTGAGAAAGGCACAGACGGAGGCCAATCTCCTCCAGCATAATCTAATTCTGGTGAGTTATTCATTTATTTATTTAAACATTTATATAAGTCATTTGTAAACATAGTCATTTTTATTCATAATTTACTTTTACATTATTTATCATTTACACTTGAAATCTAGGCATGAGCAGTGATTTCTCTCTATTAGATGCTTTAGAAAATGTTTTGAAATTGAAACCATAAATGTTAGGTCATTGTCATGTAATCTTGCTATAATTGGCAGGATTATATAATGTCACTTCCTTGGTGTATTGGCAGGATACATCTGTCTTGGAATCCATCAATGCAGCACTGAAACCGGTGACTGATTTTACTGATGTTCTATCAGGGGAAATGTATGTGACTGTGTCTTCTGTGAAGCCTATGCTGGACCTTCTAAAGGGAGAACTGTTATCCCCAGACCACAAGGACATCACACTCACAGCAAACATCAAGAAAAAAATTTGCTATGTTCTTGATGAAAGTACAGCGCAACGCCACTTCAGGAGGTCCTGAGAAAGGCCACCCTCCTCGATCCAAGGTATAGGAGCAACATGGGGTATGCAGTGGTCATGGATAATACTAAAGACCAGCTTTTAAGGGAGATGATGGAGATGAGAGAGGAAAGAGGCAACAGTGACAGAGGTGGGGACTGTAACAGAGCTGTGGCAGAAGATGATGGCTCTACATCTCCTGCACCCAAGAAGAAGAGGCTGTGCGACCTGTTGCAGAACAGAAGAACCCAAATTGCTAACCAGGCTGTGAAAAAAAGAGAGCAGGCTGATACTGAACTGAGACGGTACCTGCAGGAAGAGACACTGGCTCTCGGTGGATCCTCTGATGTGGTGGCGCGACAACCAAGCAAGGTTCTCTTTGATGGCCAAGTTAGCAAGAAAGTACATGTGCATTTGTGCAACAAGTACTGCCTCTGAGAGAATGTTCAGTACAGCTGGCAAAATTGTAACCCCAGTAAGATGTTGCATTAAGCCAGTTAAGGTCAACATGTTGGTGTTCCTTGCCCGGAATCTACCTAACCAGTGAGGAGCATGACTGGCTGTTTGTGGTTGAAAAGGATGTGGCCTGTTTTGGCCACAGTACATTGTTTATTTTGATTATTGGTACCTTCCATTTTCACAAATTTCTTTCTATATTTCAATAATAGGCATTGTATATTTAAGTTATTATTTATGTCATATCTGCCATGTGCAATTTTTGTTTCCAAAGTCTAAAAGGCAAAAAAAAAATTAATTTTTGTTTATTCATGTTCAGTTCAATGTTTAGTGCCAATAAATGGCTCTTCTTCCTCATAAGGTATATGTGTATTATTAAACTATGATTAGGCTTGTACTATAATTGTGGCATAAAATGATCAGAAAAAGACAATTAAGGGCGGCGGGTAGCGTAGTGGTCTATTCCATTGCCTTCCAACACGGGATCACTGGTTCGAATTCCCGTGTTACCTCCGGCTTAGTCAGGCGCCCTTACAGACACAGTTGGCCGTTTCTGCGCATGGGAAGCCAGATGTGGGTGTGTGTCCTAGTCGCTACACTAGTGCCTCTTCTGGTCAGTTTGGCCACCTGTTTAGGGGGGAGGGAAAACTGGGGGGAATAGCGTGATCCTCCCACGCGGTACATCCCCCTGGCGAAACTCCTCACTGTCAGGTGAAAGGAAGCGGCTGGCAACTCCAAAAGTATCAGGGGAAGCAAGTGGTAGTCTGCAGCCCCCCCTGGATTGGCAGAAGGGGTGGAGAAGTGATGAGGATGGCTCAGAAAATAGGATAATTGGCCAAGTACAGTTGGACAGAAAAGGGGAAAAGACAAAAAAAACAAAAAACATCATTAATCGCGATTATTTGTATGACAATTAATCGTCAACTAAAATTTCATGATCGTGACAGCCCTACCCATAGTACTGTAAGGTACTGTAAATCTTATTTGTATGTGTTATTTGTTGGTTTGTATGTTTGGTGCATATGCATAACTGAGCTTTGTGTATATTTCTTGTTAAATCAGCAATCGTGCCCCACCTCCCCATGGGGTGCGGAACCAAGGCATCTATCCAGGACCCAGATCATTACCAGAGGGCGGCGAAGACACATTAGTGCAAGCCATTCTCAGCCTGGACAGAGGGTACAACTTAAATATTTTAATGGTCCCGTTGATGACATAATTGTAATGTGCAGCTTTGTATAAGTCTACATATAGAGAGAAACAAGATTTATGTCGGTCTTGATGCATGCCCAATAATCCAGGTAAGGAAATCCCGGAAAGTTGAATCAGTTCATCTGATTCATGTATGATAGATTCATGATTATAGATTTACGTCCTTTTTTTTAATTGTTAGCATTTCTCTCTGTCATGACAGATTTTGGGGCTGCTTCGTTCCAACTGTTCAAATATCAGATTTTCATAATGTCCCTGTTTTCTGTCAACCATTACCTCTCTTTGTGGTACTCCCTCTTGTCTCATTTGTTTTTCTCTTTCGCTCACCTCTTCCCTACCTCCTCCTATTCCAAATTCTCTCCGACTCTGCTTTTGCTAATTTGGCTGCATGGAGCTTGATATGTGTTTTGCATTTTAATGAGTCGCCCCTCAAGTAGCAGCAGCCAAGATTCCTTATGTTGATTTAAGGTTTCTGTTGGGTTGGGAGTTTTGCCATTTCATTTTGGATTTTACAGTACTTTTATCGTTATAATGAGAAGTGCAAATACAAATCACACCCTCCGCCTTCTCACTGCTCCCCCAGGGAAGAAAGAGAAACTTACAGGAGAAAGGCAGCACCTCTCCCTCCCATCAGAGAGCGATCTCCCATGCGCAGAGAAGTGGCCTGCTCCCCTCACAGTCGTTCAGGCTCCAGCGTCAGCAGCAGAGGCTATTCGCCAGAAAGAGCCAAGAGCTTGCCCTTCATCGCCCAGCAAGGCAAGAGTACGTACAACTCAGTCCCATAAACCACCTCTATCCTATTGCAGTGGGTTTGCAGTGTGAGATTCTTTTCTTTAATAGACAAAAAGATACAAGAGATTTTTAAAAGGATGAATGGCCTGACAGCAGGACAGGAAACTGCCTTCTTTGTCAACAGTTCAGTTTGTGGCACATCTTTAAATTTACCAGTAATGTTTTTACTTTTCATCAGCCAGTTTTTTTTTAAATTTTTTATTTAGGATAGAATTAAATCTATTCAGTTTCACTTGTGAAATTCAGTCCTAGAGTACTCATCTTACCCCGCACCAGGAAGCTAGTTGATGACATATGCATCATTCAGAGAAAATACACAGTGACAAAATTGTAGTGCTTTCTAAGGGAAATGAGAAACCGTTAAGCCCTTGATTGACAGAATAGTTTGAGACTGCAAACCCTCTGTGTGGTGTTGAAAGAATCACTTCTGATATTCATTTCTTGTCCCCAAAATGTATACATAAAGAGACATCAGGTAACTTTTTGGATTTTGGCAAATTCTTTAGTGTCACTGTCGCAAAGAGGACTGAGGCACTATTTTTTTCATAGTGTAGTGACAAGACATTTGCATTTATTTACAAGCCGCAGGTCAAAAGACTGTCATGAATAAAGAGGAGCTATGTTCAGAGATGAGATAAATTAAAATTGCTATACTTTTGAATCACATAAGTTTAATCAGACCATCTGGACACAAAGTTTATTGAGAGAAGTGTTTCACCATCTGGACACAAAGTTTATTGAGAGAATCGTTTCACCACTCATCTAATGCCCCTTTATCACTACATGGTACCAGCTCCACTTGACTCGACTCGCTTCTGTGTTGTTTTCCATTATCGTAACAGTACCCTGTCAGTGTAGCTGGATTTTCGACTCTCCATTTTTTTCAACTTCAAAATGTGCTTTTAAGATAACTCCGCTTCAACCTCTTCGGTATTTAAAAATGCTGGGTGATATCCAATGCACGCATTGATGATGAAGTGATGCAAAATGATGCAGTGACGCGTTTCTCTGACCAATCAGAGGTCTGCATTGATTTTGGTACCCACTCCAATTTTTTTGGAACCTTGACAAAGGTGGTACCAGAAAAGTAACAGTTACCAAAATGCCGATACTTTCCAGTAATGGAAAACAAAAAAGGGGCAAGTCGAGTCGAGTGGGCCGGTACCATGTAGTGGAAAAGGGGCATAAGTGACCTCTTCAGTTTCAAACTGACTGCAGGTATCTCCACCCTTATAAACAATACAGTGGCATAACGACCGAAAGCAACGATCGATTTCATATGCAAATTGCTGTGACCATTAACTAGAGTTTCAATGGCCATGTGTACTATTCACAGAGGATTGGGGAATAGTTGCAATCACAGCATTGTAAGATGGCGACAGATGTATTCTTAGCCCCCCCCCCCCCCCCTTCAGTTCAGGCATGGTCGTTTCCTCTTCACATAGATGGATACCTCTTAGCCCCCCTCGGTTTAGGCATGGTCATTCCCCCTTCACATAGATTACCTCTTTGACTCCCCATTCAAACCAGCGTTCCTCCTTATCAAGGATGTGCACATCCTCATCCTTGAAAAAGTGGCCATTGGCCTGTAGATGGGTGTAGACTGCGGAGTCCTGGCCTGATGCGTTAGCTCTTCTGTGTTGTGCCATCCTCTTGACCAGCATCTGTTTGGTTTCCCCAATGTACAAGTCACAGCAATCCCCCTGGCACTTAACAGCATACACTATATTGCTCTGTTTGTGCCAAGGGACCCGATCCTTGGGGTGAACCAGTTTCTGGCACAGTGTGTTTTGGGGTTTGAAAACAACTGAGACGTGGTGCTGGGAAAATCTCCGTTGCTTTCAAACCCCAAAGCACGCCCGTTGACAGACAAATACATTGTGAAATCAAGGCTTCAAGGAAACTGATCTGAACAGTGATTGCATCATTCCCTCACAGCCATCACACCATGTGACCAAAATGAACTCACCAATGGCAAGTTAAAGCAAAACAATTATCTGGCGCCACTTTAATATCTTGAAACAGAATTCATTTTCTCTTTTCCTTATATTTCTGCTTGCAGAAGTGATTTCATTTATACACCTGTTTGACAATGTGACTAAATGGCTTTACAGGTTTGGAGAGTCCCGAGAGACACGCTGGTGCACCTGAGCACCACTTGGGGGCGCTCTTTCCTCAACAGAGAGGACATGAAACATTGGGTCTGTACTCTAAGCAGTGTGGACAATAACTGATATAGGTCACAATAGGCATTGTAGCTTATTTTAATCTGTACTTTTCTGCCAGTGAATTGGGGGAAGGACGTAAGGATAGAGAATACAATTTTGATAGAATAAGAGTGGCAGATAGGACCTTACCTACCTCAGTATACATTTAAAAGATATGCATTGCTCATATCAGATACCATGCACAATCAAGGAGGCAGTCTATTAAGCAATTTGTTTTATTTGGCCCGAGTTTAGAGAATGTTGAAGTTGCCTTGTAAATGTTGATGGGAGAAAGTGTGGGGGAGTTTTACCCTAATTTCTTAGAACAAAGGCAACTTCACCGTGTAGTCTTCCAGTCTTTTACTACCCAGGAGGTCCAGTAGCACTTCATTTTCAGGAATCCTTTCCATGTCAACATTGTCTTACAGAGGATGGTCCTTACCAGATGTTGAAAAGTTTAAGAATTTCACATTGTTGCCTGAAAGAACAGTTTTCAGACTACAAACACACATGAGTAGATCAAAGAAGGTTGAATTAGTTCATCAACCTTCTTTGATTTTCTTACCTGGATTATTGAGCTTGCATCGAGACACACGAGTAGACATCTTTAGTTGTAGACCAATTTCACTTGTATTCATTTCACATATTGACGAATTTGTCACTGCAAAAAGTAATACTTGGCTTTTTTCTTGTGTCACGTCCTTGTGTATTCATGGTATTCACGATTCACTGTCAGAAAACATCGCATCAAACACCAAATACAAGTTTCAGCTCTAGCTGAAGTCTGATCTGGAATTTTAGAAGAACATTTGTGAAGGAAACCTGTATTTTACAGTCGCGATAACAAGCCACTGAACATGTTACTTGCCAGTAATAGTTAAATCCTCTCCCTTGGTCTCTTTCACGAACCTTGTCATAATAGCCATGCTTTTTTTCCCCTGCATTACTTTATAGTACGAGCTAGCTGAACACCTAATGTGTATTCAGAAGGCTTGAAATTATGCCAAAGTTGATATGACAAAAAAACCTGACAGGCTGTCAAAAACAGTATCACTGTGTACTTGTGGTTCATTGGCAATCCTAAAATACATAATGTGAGTAGTAGCAGACAAGGAGCAAACATGATCCCAGCAATGTTTTCCTCTAAACTTACCACAGAACTGCAGATCTTTGTTATATTTGACCTGTATAACAGGAGTAACCCTTCAGGGCACTGTGGTGTTCACCATCACTCACCTGACTGTTGCTTATTTGTAAAGTTCTTGTTCTCGGAATTGATTCTCATTCAACAGTGGCAATCACTGTAAGTCACTCTGGATAAGGGTGTCTGCTAAATGATTGCAATGTTTCAGCAGTAGGTGAACTGGACTGTAAAATAAGCAAGTGCTATTGTACCTCCCTCTTCTTTACACGCAGCGGATTCTGTTACTTGATCTTGACTACTTGTCTCCACAAGTATTTTAGGTCCTGTGCCAACTACTCAACCTTATCTAGGGCAGGCCATATTTGCGTTAACGTTTGACTGCTTGGTGCATTCTCTTCGTGTTCAAGTATACTCAAGTGGGTCTTAGAGTAATGAGTTACTGTCACAATGAAGTGACGAGCTGTGGGATGAGCCACCATGGTAATAACATTTTGAGAGTCACAGAAAGTTGAATACATTCATCTGGACACAATGTTTATTGAGAGAAACGTTTCATCACTCATCTAAGTGAACTCTTCCGTCTCAATTGATGCAGGTATCCCCACTATTATAAACAGTACAGTGGCATAATGACTGAAAACAACGATTGGTTTCATATGCAAATTGCCATGACCATTACTAGAGTTACAATGGCCATGTGTACTATTCACAGAGAATTGGGGAATAGTTGCAATCACAGCATTGCAAGATGGTGACAGACTTACTCTTAGTCCCCCCCTCGGTTCAGGGGTGGTCGTTCCCTCTTCACGTAGATGGCCTCTTTGACTCCCTGTTCAAACCAGCGTTACTCCCTATCAAGGATGTGCACATCCTCATCCTTGAAAGAGTGGTCACTGGCCTGTAGATGGGTGTAGACTGTGGAGTCCTGGCCTGATGTGCTAGCTCTTCTATGTTGTGCCATTCTCTTGGCCAGCGTCTGTTTGGTTTCCCCGATGTACAAGTCACCGCAATCCTCCTGGCATTGAACAGTGTACACTGTATTGCTCTATTTGTGTCGTGGGACCCGATCCTTGGGGTGGACCAATTTATTTTCTTTCTTTTTTTTTACCCCCCCCCCCTTTTTTTCTGCCGAATTGTATCCAGCCAATTATCCCACTCTTCCAAGCCATCCTGATCTCTGCTCCACCCCTTATGCCTATCCGGCGAGGGCTGCAGACTACCACATGCCTCCTCCGATACATGTGGATTTGCCAGCTGCTTCTTTTCACCTGACTGAGGAGTTTCACCAGGGGGACGTAGCGCGTGGGAGGATCACGCTATTCCCCCCAGTCGTCCCCCCCCCCCCTCCCCGAACAGGCGCCCCAACTGGCCAGAGGAGGCACTAGTGCAGCAGCCAGGACACAGACCCACAATCCGGCTTCCCACCTGCAGACACGGCCAATTTTGTCTTTAGGGACACCTGACCAAGGCGGAGGTAACATGGGGAATTGAACCGACAATCCCCTTGTTGGTAGGCAACGGAATAGACCGCTACACTACCTGGACGCGACCAATTTATGGCGTAGCGTGTTTTGGGGTTTGAAAGCAAATGAGATGCAATATTTGGAAAATACGCATCTCAGCTGTTCCGAAACTCCCACCACATACCGAATCATCACTGGTTTACGCTTAGGCAGATGTCTTCTTCTTGTAACTCTAGTTAATGTTCACGGCAATTTGCATATATAACCAATCGTTGGTTGAGTCGTCATGCAACTGTACTGTTTATGAGGGTGGGGATACCTGCAGTCAGTTGAGACTGAAGTCACTTAGAAGAAAGCCACTTTATTTTGTCATTGTATTCTGTTTATTCTATTTCTGTGATTTCCTTACCTGGATTATTGAGCATGCATAAAGACATTTTGAGATTCAGTACATGACCATAATCCTTGAAGTGGATCTGTCTTGATGCATGCTCAATAATCCAGGTAAGAAAATCAAAGAAAGTTGAATCAGTTCATCTGGGTACAATGTTTATTGACAGATATGTATCATCACTCAACTAAGTGACCTCTTCAGTCTAAACTGACTGCAGGTATCCCCATTCTTATAAACAATACAGTTGCATAACGACCGAAACCAATGACCACTTTCTTATGCAAATATGGGTGTGACCGTTTAACTAGAGTTTCAATGGCCATGTGTACTATTCACAGAGGATTTGGGAATTTTTGCAATCACAGCATTGTAAGATGGCGACTGACGTACAGATGCAAAGGCACCACCATCCAACATCACCATGGATGAGAGGAAAGCTCTCACGAATCTCAGTAAGGACAATAACGTCATCCTTTCAGCAGACAAAGGCAGATGAACTGTTGTATTAGACCAGACAGACTATCATGAAAAAGTTATGTTGTTACTTAGCGACATGAATACTTATGAGCCCCTGAAACGAGATCCAGGCAGTGGTTACAAGAAAAAGATGATAGATTTTCTGAAGCTGTTGGAACAGGATAATCCTATTGACAGAATTTTGTTTACCACAGATTATACCCAGGGGAAGCTACACCTAGTCTGTATGGGTTACCTAAGATACATAAACAGGATGTGCCATTATGGCCTATTGTTTTTATGATTAACTCAGTGACCTATAACATCTCTTAAGTTTCTAGCATCTATTATTAACCCATTGGTAGGCAGTAATGAACATCACATTCAGAACACTGTGGATTTTATGGACAAGGTGAGAGACATCATTATGGGGGTGGAGGAACCACTGGTCTCTTATGGTGTTAATTCTCTCTTCACATGCGTTCCTGTTGATGAAACAGTGGAGGTAGTCCATATGAAATTACACAACAACCTCACCCTTAGCAATAGGACCACCCTTAACACTGACCAAGTGTGTCTGCTCCTGAAGCTGTGTCTTCAGTCCATGTAATGCACATACAGGGGGCAGTACTACAGGCAGAGGCATGGAGTGTGCTATGAGTTTGCCAGTCTCACCTGTAGTGGCCATCTTGTTTAAGTGGGAAGTGGAAAAGAGGGCTCTGATGTACTATCCAGAGGCACCACCTAACCATTGGTTCAGATTTGTGGACGACGCCTGGGTTAAAATTAAATCTCAGGATGCACCATATTTCACTGACCACATTAATTCTGTAGACAATCACATCAAGTTCACCAGGGAGGACGTGAAAAATGACAGGTTAGCCTTCTTACGCTGTGAAATTGCAATTG
>NC_079213.1:17404802-17464568 GCF_029633865.1 Lampris incognitus | reverse complement strand
CTCCCCTACAACCACCATGCACACACACAAATAGGGCAGGATGATTGTTCCAGGTTTGATTTTTAAACTGAGTTTCTGCCATCTCCTGCCATTCAGCCTCCTTGTCTTTCTCTGTCTCTTTAGGGTTTGTTTTTTCTCTTGCCCTGTCTTTTTGTTTTCCTCCGCAATCCTATCTGCCTCTCGAGTTTCACTGTTCCCATGTTTTTCTGTCCATCTGTTTCCCTCAGTCAAAGTTCCTGGCCTGTCGGGGGACGGCTCTCCACAGAGCACAGCCTCAAACAAGGTGAGCTGCAGTAAATAAATAGACTTGGTGAATATACTACTGCTGTTACTGGGGTAAAAAAGACATTTGTCTAATAATAGTAATATTTCCTTACTCTGGTATTGCAAGGTTACATAGTTGGACATGCATTACAGGACTTTCATGACCCTTGGGAGCTTGAAAGCTATAATAAAGTTAGCAACTAATATCAAAAATACACATGGGTCAGAGAAAGTCATTAGTTTCTTGATTCCTATAAAACTTATAGTAGATGCACAGGTTTTGTCTGAACAAGAACAAGAGCGTATCACCACCAGGCCTCTTTGATACAGCGATGCGTAAAGGTGCTATACTGTGATGTCTTGAAAAAGAATTTCTCCCCAAATTCTCATCTGTGTCAAATGCTCAGCCAGGCCAAAGCCAGAGTCATTTTTGTTCTGTGAAAAGGACTATTCGTTTATATAAAGTATAAAGTGGTCTCGAGCTTTGTCAGTGTACAGCAGAATGCATCTGGAACTCCTTAAATTCTATCCCTCTCATATGTCTCTTGGTGTTTAGTGCCATTGAAGTATGTTAATGGGTTTTAAAGTAGCCCCCACGCAGAGAATGAAAGGCAGCAGGGCTGTGCCTTGTTTACCTGTGGTATAAGCACACTTCAATCACGGTGGCTTTTAATGGCAGAGGCAATAAGGCCTAATTTAGGCCAAAGAGCGAATCACGCTCCCCGATAAGAGCGTCTGTCATAATCTTTTTAAAGGGGCTATATGTGAGAATCTATAGCCCCGGCCTGCCCTGTCTCATAATACCCATTTGTACCTCAAGAGGCGATAGTGAGTCATTGTAGCGTCCAGTCTGCCCTCAGTCCAGCATGAGAGTATAAAGTAGTAGTCTACTAAACCTTGCAGTGTCCTCAAAAATCTATAGCAAACTTTCCAACCTTCATTCTTTCCTCATGTCATAACAGTAATGCCAAGTGGTTGCAATATGGTGAAAAGATTGCCATTTTTTTAGTCGATCCGCTCCTGGGTCCATAAAATATAACTTTATAGTCACTATACAGTTATAAATAAAACTGACTACTAATTAACAGCAGGGCAAGAATATGCAAAATTCAACCGAATTCCTGAACTCTTGAGAGCTGGTCAAGATAACACTGCTATCTTGTAATCTTCATGTGTGGCGTCAGCCTTTAGTTTACATTATAGCTTGTTTTGCTCGGTTTTTAGCAAGACCATAGTAGCAAGAAAACAGCCACAGGAGGTGGTGGTGGTAATGGTCGCTTATATTGAAAAGTAGAAGTATGCCAAATCTTGTACACAGTTTCAGGTGCACGGTTGTGGAAAGGATCAAAACAAACAGAATACCAGCACCCACACAGCATTAGTCTTATTTCTTGTGGGCAAAAATGAACGCATTTCAGCTAATGAGGATGGCTTTTAGATGAAACGTGTTCATTTTTACCCACAATAAATGGGAAGACCATTGATCTGTGAGTGCCGGTATTCTGTTTGTTTTGATAATGGTCACTTGCCAAGAGCTTCAACCATCATTGCGTTTACTGTTCAGGGTTCGACATTAGCCATGGCCTGATGGCCTGTGGCCATAAAAGGTTACTCTGTGGCCACCATATATCCCCAGTAGGTGGCCCCCTGTGGCCACCAAGTCAAGGTTAAATTAAATTTTTTTAAAAAAACCCATCGCTCTTTGCAAATGCAACATCACAGTTCCACAAATATCCTGATTCATTTGTGCCTTTTAATTCAACATTCTACGAAAACAGCTAACAATAACTTAATTTTACTCGTCGCCGGCTAGCTGCCAATATGTCGGGGCTGCTGAAGTATGGGTTTACTAAGCTTAACGTTACTCAAGCTGCGAACACGATCCCTACAGAAGAACCAGAAACACAAAAGGTGGACTATGAAAAAACGGAACGGCAACGAAAATTTAGGTGTGAATGGAAGCAAGAGTTTAAGTGGCTAGAATATGACACATCTAAGGACAAGCCGAGAAGTCTAGCTCACTTTTCATCGGAAACAATGCCTTCAGGAAACACCACATCACAATTCATGGAAGAAGTGGACAACATTTCAGGTGTACAGTTGCACACCTTGCAGTTACGTCGCCTGAAAATATACCCATGGGGAGACAAATACGTCAAATGGAGAGTGGATAACGGGAGAAAATGACTAAAAATTTCAACATCGCATATTATTTTGTACGCAAGGCTTAGCGTTTTCGGTTTTTACCGATTTTTCCCTGAAAAATACCCAGATTATTTTAAAAAGAGCAGATCGGTTTAAACTGATTTTCACATGGATTTTATGTTTCCAGGGATCCAAAAGTTGTTCCCTTTCGTGTGAGGTTATGTAACATTGTCCTCTTGTGGCAAAACTCGGCATGCTGGATGGCTTTGAAAAATAAAAACCGAAAACTTTGAGCCTTGTCTGTACACAACGAAATCACATTCAGTGCTTTCCCTGGGCTTATCGAACTCCATATCAAGAACGGCATGGCCATGGTGTATGGATATGCAAACGACAAAGCCATAGCCAGGTGGGTTGGTTTAATTCTAATCTAGTTAGCTAGCTAGCTGGTTAGGTTTATATGCTGCAAATTAATGTAGTGCTAATGCTACTAAGTAGAGCAGCTACCTAAATTTGTTGGACAAATAATGTAACGTTGGCTACTCTTCATCAGCAGTAGGCTATTGTTGGCTAGCTCGCGTAGCATATTTTCTGTTTGTATTGCAGCTAGTTGCTCATAGTTAATGGTGTCAACGTTGTTGTCGGCAACTTTACTGCTGTAGATTCATTCCCCACATCTACAACGACAGCTGGGAACCAACACTGGAGAAGCTGTGCCAATCCCGGTACATTTCGGTTGTTGTGGATTATAATTGTACTGCTTTTTGTAATGTTTTTATTGCACACATGACTGACGCCAGGACAATGCTGGGAGGGAGGGAGCAAGCAAGCGAGATCGTGTATGAGGCAGAGGGATGCGAAAAAGACTGAACTGAGACTGTGAGAGAATATATGTACCATGTTTACAAAAACTTGAGTTTTCAATTTAAATAATTCTAAAAAAAAAAATTCATTCTGCCCATGTGTTTTGACGATTTTGACTACAGTTAGAAGTATGTTATACATTTTCTACTGCTTTTTTTTAATGTTTTTATTGCAGACATGACTGACAGGCACAATGCTGGGAGGGAGGGAGACAGGGATAGAGGGAGCGAGAGAGAGAGCGTGTATGAGGCAGAGGCATGGGGGGTGCGAAAAAGAGACCGAACTAAGAGAGAGACTATGTATGTACGTTTGCAAATGAAATTGTTTTCAATTTAAATAAATAGTTATATATTTTCATTTTGTTGATGTCTTTTCGTTTGTTGATTTGTCACAGTGTTTTGTTAAATTGCCTTTTCTGTGTTTTTACATTTGGGCCACCAAAAATGTACTTTGGCCACCAAATTTAGGGGCTTGGTGGCCCATGGGGCCGGTGCTTAAAACTATTAGCGTCTATCCCTGACTGTTCCATTCATTGACTACATTCAACATGATTGACAAGAGCTTAGAATACGCCCTCGGGGCAGCACTAGTTTCTCCATCCTCTCATATTGGACTGAGGGCAGACTGGGCGTTACAGTGACTCACCATCGCCTCTTGAGGTCAAAGTGATATTATGAAACAGGGCAGGCTGGGTATAGCTGATCAGTTAGCATGTTAACTTAAGTAGAAAACTCTTGTTACACTTTACAATAAGGATACATTAATTAACCAGTAGTAAGCATTAACTAACAGTTAACTAATGTCTAGTAAGCATTTTCTAATGGTGTTCATCGTTTACTATCAGTACCTTAATTAACCTGTAAACCCTTACTAAATGTTGACGACAAATTTGTTAAGTTACTTAATGTTTATTAGGGTTAAGATATGTCAATGCTTATTACTGTAATAACTAATGTTAATAGGGTTAGTTAACTGGTAATTGTAATAGCTCATGTTAATCAATGTACCTTTATTGTAAAGTGTCACCAATATCTCTGCAATGCAATACATAGACGTCTTTTGACATAATGTCGAAACTGTTATTACTTCACATTCCGTTGATAATTTTAGTTAATTTTTGAATATTTAAAACTAAAATTTGGCATATTTCCTCTTTAAATTTATAATTTTTACATTTATATGTTAACATGTTTTTTTAATTACTTTTATATATATATATATATATATATATATCTCAGTTGTTTGATCTATGTTCACTCGTTCAGCTTCCCACACTTCACCTTGCAGGTAATATGCGAATGCCCTGCTGACGCGTCTCTTTAGAGCCCAGTCAACAGAATGAGAAGTGCTCCGGGCCCGGCCGTGGCCAGGGGTAAAGGGTATGGCAAGGGCCACCCACCCTGTGTGAAGGGGCTAACTCATTAGCCTGAATCATAACCTTATCACGGGATCTTAACCACAAAGCTTGGGAGACTCCCTGAGGAGCTTGCTGGAATGTGTTTAGACCATTAAAAATGAACAATCCCTTCCTTTTTTTCGTAAGCAGGACTTGCCTATGTTTGGTAATTACTACTGTCTGGAAAACGCCACAAAATCATAGTGGTCCAGTATTAACAGGGGCATTCCTGCAACAGAAAAGTCACAAGAACCCTGCCGCAATGAATATCTGCCTTCCAAATATATCTATACATGTAGAGCTGTAATTCAACTCAGTTAAGGGCTATTTTAAGCATTTTTCACTTCCAAGCCAAAGCCTCATTTTATAATATCATTAGCAGCTCTCAGATCCTACCCAGCATATCCTGGAAGCAATCAAAATGTTGCCAAGCTTGTAATGCTGCTTCTGTTTATAAATATTTGTTGTATACTCACTGGATCATCCTTTTCACTGGTTTAAGAAGTACTCAGCCATCTGTTTGAACCCAACCGTACATTTTGTACACCAGAGATCACAAGATAGAGCAAAAGCATGTGTAAGCAAATGTGCACAGACAAACATACACACTCACACACAGCCCTCGTCCCTCCCCCTTCCTCCCATCCTAATGTGCGTTTTCCAAAGAGCCACCCGTACCCCACCCTCCAATCAAGTACTGTGATGAAAGTACTGTGGGCCATCTGCACGCGCACGCGCACACACACAAGCCCCTGCAATGTTTGATGTAGCCCATGGTGTGGTGTTATTGTTCTCTGCTCTCGGGGCACAAACCCATAACCTTGGCCAAGATGAAAGGACTGCGGCGTGCCCCCAGTAAAGCCCGCTCTAATGGCCTGCCTGCCATGGAGGTAGAACAAACACGCACACACTCCGGTTTCCTGGAGCCATCTCAGACAGAACAGGACAAAGAGAACCTCTGCTCCTGTCAGGGAGTCACAGCGGCCTGGATGTTGAGGACCCCATCGGGTCAACAAATATGATTCACCCACAACAGACTATACAATTATCAGCTAATGTGTGAGTTGATTAGGGCCACGTTATGCGTAATTGCTCACTCATGCAAGTTCAACACCAAACTGGCAGTGACATGCTATTTTTAACAGAAAAATTGTGAAAAAAAAACGTCCATTGATCTCATAAGTTTTAAGTTTTGAAGTGAAAAAAGATTACCTCAAGACCGACATCATTTTACTTTTAGCCTGGTTTAACTTGGAATATATTTGCTTTTGAGCAGAATGTTGTGTTAGGGTTTGCTTGTGTTAACTTTAGGTGAAATGTCCAGATGTGGATTTTTTCCATTTGCAGACTAAGGGGGCTTGAAGACTATCTCTGTCTCACAAATGCTGGACCTTTTTTTGTTCATAGCTTGGGGGGGGGGGTGAAAAGAGAATAATTGGATGATGCATTACTAGATGCGTATTTATTTTAGATCTTGTGTCTCGCATTTTTTCCCCTTCTGTGCTGTCTAAGAGAGTTGACATGAACTCAGTGCGTGGCCTCTTTCCCCTCTTATATGACCGTACTTTAGTCACGGCTGGCCAGCTCTGCTCCCTTGCCATCGAGCCCTAATAGTTTCATCAGGAAATGAGCAAGAGAACTCGAGCGGTAATCCAATTGGCCTCAAATCTCGCTTTACTCTTTCTCTTCACCCTCCCAGTAATATTTAAAGGCACTAGTCTCTAGTCCACTGACTCTGTTTGGTTCAAGGCCAATTTGGTTCCACCCAATTCAAGATAGCCAAAAACACGAGGAACTTGTATTTAACTGATAACCTCTTATGCCGGGATCAGACTACACAATATTTTTGTCTTTCACGATGGTCACTATGTCAGATTAGGCAATCATAGTGCCATACATTCTTTCCGTGTCTTGGCCGAGAGACTGGCAACAGCACAAGTATGACCCTGACCAATCACCATATACTGCCTTTCATGATCAAGAAATAAAAATGACGATTGTGGACGCTATTGCGGCCAATGCTACTGGGGAATGCTAAGCTAGCATAGCTTAACCAGCTACCCAGCGGGTTGCTGAAGTGCCTCCACTATTTCTCGCCAGCTTTTATTTTATTTTTATTTTACTTTATTACTTTATTGATCCCCATGGGGAAATTCTTCCTCTGCATTTAACCCATCCTAGCTGTGTAGCCAGGAGCAGTGGGCAGCCGCCGTGCAGCGCCCAGGGACCAACTCCAGTTTGTCTTGCCATGCCTCGGTCAGGGGCACAGACAGGAGTATTAACCCTAACATGCATGTCTTTTTGATGGTGGGGAAACCTGAGCACCCAGAGAAAACCCACCCAGACACGGGGAGAACATGCAAACTCCACACAGAAAGGACCTGGGATGACTCCCCAAGGTTGGACAACCCCGGGGTTCAAACCTAGGACCTTCTTGCTGTGAGGCGACAGTGCTAACCACTGCGTCACCATGCCGCCGACTATCTTTTTTGACTTTGTCATGGTACTCCCTCAAGGAAACGTGAAAAAGGCAGGGGTGTTGTTGCCACTGCTCAGCGAACCTTTCCTCGGTTTTGTCAGCAGCATCCCTCTTTCTCTTTGCCATGTTTACATACACTCACCGGCCACTTTATTAGGCACACCTGTCCAACTGCTCGTTAACGCAAATTTCTAATCAGCCAATCACATGGCAGCAACTCAATGCATTTAGGCATGTAGACATGGTCAAGACGATCTGCTGCAGTTCAAACCGAGCATCAGAATGGGGAAGAAAGGTGATTTAAGTGACTTTGAACGTGGCATGGTTGTTGGTGCCAGACGGGCTGGTCTGAGTATTTCAGAAACTGCTGATCTACTGGGATTTTCACGCACATCCATCTCTAGGGTTTACAGAGAATGGTCCGAAAAAGAGAAAATATCCAGTGAGCGGCAGTTCTGTGGGCGAAACTGCCTTGTTGATGCCAGAGGTCAGAGGAGAATGGCCAGACTGGTTCGAGCTGATAGAAAGGCAACAGTAACTCAAATAACCACTCATTACAACCGAGGTATGCAGAAGAGCATCTGTGAACGCACAACACGTCGAACCTTGAGGCAGATG
Organism: Lampris incognitus; assembly: GCF_029633865.1. Lineage (NCBI taxonomy): Eukaryota > Metazoa > Chordata > Actinopteri > Lampriformes > Lampridae > Lampris > Lampris incognitus. The sequence continues at coordinate 17,456,802 of NC_079213.1, read as the reverse complement.
GGCTACAGCAGCAGAAGACCACACCGGGTGCCACTCCTGTCAGCTAAGAACAGGAAGCTGAGGCTACAATTCGCACAGGCTCACCAAAATTGGACAATAGAAGATTGGAAAAACGTTGCCTGGTCTGATGAGTCTCGATTTCTGCTGCGACATTCGGATGGTAGGGTCAGAATTTGGCGTCAACAACATGAAAGCATGGATCCATCCTGCCTTGTATCAACGGTTCAGGCTGGTGGTGGTGGTGGTGGTGTAATGGTGTGGGGGATATTTTCTTGGCACACTTTGGGCCCCTTAGTACCAACTGAGCATCGTGTCAACGCCACAGCCTACCTGAGTATTGTTGCTGACCATGTCCATCCCTTTATGACCACAGTGTTCCCATCTTCTGATGGCTACTTCCAGCAGGATAACGCGCCATGTCATAAAGCTCGAATCATCTCAGACTGGTTTCTTGAACATGACAATGAGTTCACTGTACTCAAATGGCCTCCACAGTCACCAGATCTCAATCCAATAGAGCACCTTTGGGATGTGGTGGACCGGGAGATTCGCATCATGGATGTGCAGCCGACAAATCTGCAGCAACTGCGTGATGCTATCATGTCAATATGGACCAAACTCTCTGAGGAATGTTTCCAGTACCTTGTTGAATCTATGCCACGAAGGATTAAGGCAGTTCTGAAGGCAAAAGGGGGTCCAACCCGGTACTAGCAAGGTGTACCTAATAAAGTGGCCAGTGAGTGTATGTGCACCAGAGAGCACTCTGTCATCCTATTGGTCAATGTCAAAGAATACATCATAGGAGATGTCAGACTAGGCAGGAAAATACAAAAGATTTTGACTTGCTAGACTTTTTGTCAGGTTGTGATGGGGCATCCTAGACGCCACATCGCTGTTCTACAATTATTTCACACTACACGGGGTAAAGATGCCCGTTCATCGTTCCTGCCGTTCATAATCGGGCCCAACTATGGACATTTGTCGATGATGACAAGTCTGAACCCAGCATTACAGCCTACTTTACAATTTAGCAGTTTTGTTCATTTGTCTATTAGGGTTTCAACATATTATATGTTTTGCAGTCAGCATTTATTAGCAGTTTATATAAAAGTGGACATGCAGAGCATGTCTTACTTGTTGCTTTTTTGTGTACTGAATATACTCATGCAGTTTGACAAGTGTTTAATGCATGTTTCACTTCTGTTAAAAAAAAAAATTTCTCCTACTAGTATTTTAAAAAGTACTGATTTTCCTTTCAGCATTTATAATAGTCACCATGTCCACTGTTCTGCAAGCTTTTCAGAGCTGCAACTCACTTCTTTCCCCCCCAACTTTAGGAGGAGGCCCAACCTCTGGAGGGGGAGAAAGAGGAGCCAGTGGTGAGTGCTGCCACAGAGGAGAGCCACAAATCTATTGATAGCGTCCAGGCACGACGCACCAGCGCTATCACTACTAAAGCTCTGGAGATAGAGAAGGTACCTGCCTTTCAGTCCATGTCATTCCCAAGTCATCTTGCTTCTACCGGCTTACTTTGTTTTTTACTAAAAACATTTAGCTGATGCTCTGTGTGAGTAGGTAGGAGTCCAGAGAAGGGACTCCTCAAACCTGTGGCCTTTCTGTAACATGATGGTCTGTCTCCATCAGCAAGACCACTCAACCCCTCTAAACCATATTTTCCCTATTCCATGTTTCAATGTTTTTCAGTCAGCATCACCTCAAGTCCTCAGTTCAAAATTCTTTATTTTTCTTAGCTGGTAGTTAGAAAAGGTAACAAGATCCCTTTTTTGGGGATTTTATTATAGCTTTTTTGAAAAGAGTAAGAATAATCGCCATGCTATCCCCCTTGGAATATAGAATTGTCCTTGACATTTACACGTTGCTCCAACAGCAATATTGAATTTGTAAGCCGCAGCTTTAGGTCTCAGTTTGGGACATGACGAACACATGTTCCTGGCTTACGCTGCCACACATATTATGTGCTTGGCTCCTCTGACTCACTTACAGATCACCGTACTGAAATAAGTTTACTGAGACAACCACCTATTATGGCTCCACCGTGGCAGGAAACTTGCTATTTTAGTTCATATCTCACATCCCCTTTTACTACCTAATTTTACCATTTAAGCTGCTAAATATGGCTATTATAAAAGTATAAGACCAACATGTGATGGTTAGTTACCTGCCTAAGTAACTTGTAGGTTTTTGCAGCTTACAAGCCACAGTGAAGCTTCCCAACATTTGCTTTGAAGCTGTTGCTAATTTCCCACTAGGACTCCCTGACTGGCATTACTGGAACAACCAGCCATTATGCCCTTAAACCAGTTTCATATCCTACAACTCACACACCACAACCCTCCCCCAATGGCTTAATTGTCTTTACAAATGCACACACATGCACAATAACACAAACTCCCATTCTTATGCTTGGATTTTTTGGATGCTTGGATTTTTGTGTCAGTCAGTTTATTCATAAAGTTCCCCAAAAAATATGCACACGAGTTTTTCTTGGTGATATTGGTATGAGGTTTCACTGGCAGCTAACTCGGTAACTCAAGTAGATGCAAGCACACATGGCACAGGGACACACAAACACATAAACATGTACACACACACACAACCACACACACACACACACACACCTTTTTGATTTAAGAATTAAAATACAGGAGAACTTGGCCAGGCCCTCGATTTGCACATACAGTAAAACAGGAGTAAAGTTGAGAGAGGATGAAACCACCCCAAGCCTCAGTCTTCAGCTCTACTCAGCGATCTAATGAAGGCCATGCCTGCACCACTGGGCCCTACTGCTGAGTTACTAGGCCCCTTGATCCAGAGCCAGCTCTGCCCTGGAGCACACAACAGGCCCTCACATCGAGCTGCACTGCAGAGCCCACCAAGCTATGTCCCAGAGCCTATAGACTAATATAACACTGCTGCTGACGCTGCAGCTTGTAGCCTGTTTTATAGCCTGCATAACCCCACCACCATCACCCACCTCATCAGTCTCTCATTTGACAAACTCACATTCACTTTCATTTTATAAGATGCTCCATATAATATTCAGGGACGCAGTGTTTCAAGTTTTTTATGATGTCATGTCTCTGAGAAGATTGAGAATTTGAAAAAAAAGCTGTGCAAGGGACTTCTAAAACTAGTGGTCAGATATAGAGTGAATGGCCTCAATACTGCCCATGTTGCCCTGTCATAGTCAGTATGAATCATGCTCTATATAGTCTAGATTTAAGTCTGGAATACCAAATAATATATGAGATAAGCGTTGATGTGACTTTTTAAGTTTTTTTTTTCCTTTTATCTTGATTTCAGACACCATACTCCCATCTGTTTCTATTGAAGATTCTAGCTTATCCCTCCTTTTGACTCTGGTTTGTGTGTGTGTGTGTGTGTGTGTGTGTGTGTGTGTGTGTGTGTGTGTGTGTGTGTGTGTGTGTGTGTGTGTGTGTGTGTGTGTGTCAGTCTTTCTCACCTCACAAAAGACAGAAGTAATGCCCTTCTACGGATAGCTTAATCTTTTTTCTGTTGCAAGGAACCATCTAGCCACAGTGACTGATGCATGTTAGAATTCAACAACTACTTCACAGCTACTTTTACTACTTTCAGGTTTCTGTAGAGGTTTTTGATACCGAATAAAAGTATGAAAAGGGAACTGAATAAAGTCCTGGTCTTGAAGAGTTTGGCGATTGCAGAGAGAAGATTGGATATCACTTTTTTTTTTTTTAGTTGCAGTACACATAGCTATAGACACAAATGTCATTTCATGTGTTTGGTACATGTGATGTTTGTTTCTGTTCAGAGTGGATCCTCACCTCATATTAAGTCATATTAAACTCAAACCTAAAATTTTAAATCTAGTCAGTAAATTAAGGTTAGAGAAAATAATGAAGGGTATTTTTCCAGTATATATGGTGTAGGAGACATGTATTTTAACAAATAACCAGATTTGTAGAGTAGACTAAGACCTCCAGAGTCTTTGTTAAAGACCAAAGCAGCTGGTGGACTAGACAAACTCAACCAGCTCCTGCAAAAAATTTACAGGCATTCAGCTGGCATTAATTTCCGAACCCCCCACCACATATAAGTAAACAACAGTCTTAAGTCAGCCCTCATCTATCAGAAAGCAACTCAGTCACTTTCACGTCAGCCCTGTGAAGTGGCGGCAGTGTTACTATTGTGTTGCTAGTGCCTGACAAGTGTCAGCCAGATGTTTAGCTTTCTGCCGCCAATCTGGTCTAGCCATCTCTTCCAGACAGACACACACACACAGTGTTCTGAGTCCCAGTATCCCTTTTACAGCAAACTAGTTGTCTCCACCCGTTAACAGATCACAAACTGAGCTTTCCAGCATCGGTTTGCCAGCCTACTGGGCTGTGCTATATCGGTGCCTCACTGTGTTTGTGCAGCTAAGTGAAATGGCTCTGCTGTAATTTAACCTGAGTCCCCTTCTCATTGTCCGAGTTGACTTTGGCGGCAGAACAGATTGACTGGTTGCAGTGACTTGACAAGGCATGAGAGGCAATAAAGGGTATTAAGTTCTATTTGTTATAGTCTGGTCAGTTGTAGTCTGTGATACAAGATGGGATTTGATTGCATTTGTTGAGTAATGTAAATATTGCTGTGGGGATGGGCCAAGCCATCAGTGTTTTTCAAAGACACAAGAGTAGAGCCTCTCCAGAGCTAGACTGATTTGTCTAGCAGGTCTAGAGAGCTGGCAGAGTGGCACCATGGCCCCTGACTCTCTCACCCTTTCCTTCACTGCCTTTCTCATCTTACCCTTCCAGATGCTAAGCAAACGTGCACTCCTGCTTTCCATAGAGATAAGATGGTTCATTCGTGGTTAGGCAGCATGGTGGCCCAGTGGATAGCACTGTTGCCTCACAGCAAGAAGGTCCTGGTGCCGCTCTGATGGCCAAGCAGACTAAACCGCTGTTCTTGCAACCCGCTCGTCATGTGGCTGGGTGGTTCGTATCCCAGACTCGCCGTAACCGGTCACGGCCAGAGCGTCCACGGGGTAAGGCATTCATTAGGCCACCCTTACCCGAGGGATAGCGGATGTAGATCGGTGTAGTGTTCGGGGACTCGTCGTTCTCCAGCGACCCCTCTGGCCCATCCGGGCACCTGCAGCTAAGCAACCGAAAGCATTCTCCCTACGTCTCCTTCGCGGCCTGAAGGTAATGCAATCCATGCGAGGCTTCAGCATGTAAAACAGCAAGAGCTGTTGACACGAGTTTGGAGGAAGCTGGTCTTACAACTATCTCCTTCCTCTGGAAACGTGAGCCAGGGGAGTTATTCGACAAAAGTTCCGGCCATATGCCATTGGGTTAATTGGGTGGGATAAGGGGAAAAACTAGAAATACAGTTTAATAAAAAGAAGGTCCTGGGTTCGAACCCCAGGGTTGTCCAACCTTGAGGGTCATCCCAGGTCGTCCTCTGTGTGGAGTTTGCATGTTCGCCCGCGTGCTGGAGGTCACATTCTGATAAAGCCAGCAAAATCACATCATCTGCAAACAGCAGAGATTAAATTCTGAGGTTCCCAAAATGGAAACACTCCTCACCTTGGCTGTGCCTTATATATCACAAACAGAATCGGAGACAAGGGACAACCTTGGCGGAGTCCAACACCCACTGAAAACGTGGTTGACTTTGTGCTGAGAATGCGAACACAGCTCTCACTTTAGTTATACAAGGATCGGATGGCTTGTAACAACTGCCCCGGTACCCCATACTCCTGCAGTACCCCCCACAGAGTGCCCTGATGCCTTCTCCTAGTCCACATAACACATGTAGGATGGCTGGTCAAACTCCCATGCCCCCCCCCCTGCACTTCCGCAGGGGTAAAGAGTTGGTCCGTTGCTCCACGGCCAGGATGGAATCCGCATTGTTCCTCCTGGATCCGAGGTTCGACAGTTGGCCGGAGCCTCCTTTCTAGTATTCTAGAGTAGACTTTCCCAGGGAGGCTGAGCAATGTGATGTCCCGATAATTGGAACACACCGTCCGGTCCCCCTTTTTAAATATGGGAACCACCACCCCAGTCTGTCACTCCACAGGTACTGTCCCCGACCTCCACGCGACAATGAAGAGGTGTGTCAGCCAAGACAGTCCAACAGTGTCCAGAGTCTTCAGCATCTCAGGGCAAATCTCATCCACACCTGGCGCCTTGCCACCAAGGAGCTTCTTAACTACCTCAGAAACCTCTGCCAGGGATATGGGTGAGGCTTCCCCTGAGTCTTCAGACTCTACCTCCTCCATTGAGGACATGTTAGCCGGGTTCAGAAGCTCCTCAAAGTGTTCTTTCCCACTGCTTGACAACATACCCAGTCCGGGTCAACAGTTCCCCTCCCTGGCAGAACACAGCCCGAGTCAGGCCCTGCTTCCCTTCCCTGAGTCGCTGGATGGTTTGCCAGAACTTCCTTGAGGCCAACCGAAAGTCCTCCGTAGCCTCGTTGAACTCCTCCCACACCCGAGTTTTTGTTTCTGCGACCACTGAGGCTGCAGCCCTTCTGGCCTCCTGGTACCCGAAAGGCCTCCTTCTTCAGCCTGATGGCTTCCCTCATGGCTGGTGTCCACCAGTGGGTTCTTAGGTTGTCACCTCGACAGGCACCGATGACCTTATGACCGCAGCTCCTGCCTGCCGCATCTGCAATAGAGGCTTTGAACATGGCCCACTCCATGTCCCCAACCTCCCTTGGGATACACAAGAACTTCTTCTGGAGGTGGGAGTTGAAGACCTCACAGACAGGGGCCTCCGCCAGACGTTCCCAGTTCACCCTCACTACACATTTGGGTTTACCAGGTCTGTCCAGCAGCCTTCCCCGCCATCTGATCCAGCTCACCACCAGGCGATGATCAGTTCACAGCTCTGCTCCTCTCTTCACCAGAGTGTCCAAAACATACGGCTGCAGATCTGATGATACAACCACAATAATAAATAATAGATAAAGAAATAATAATAACGTATATCAAAATCAAAAAAACTAATTCAAACAAATCTAAATCGTATGTAAGAAATCCTTTTTTTTTATATATCCATAGTATCTGTCGTTAAGAATGTAACCCAGCGGAAATTGTTTGTATACTCTGCCAGTCTTTTATACTTGCACTTAATACAGAAATTAGCCTGGAAACACACTGGAATTTGAAACAGGCATTGAAAAGGAACTTAGAGATTGCTACACACACTCTTGAACAACACCCATCCACCCAAGGTCAGGAGCAGGTCCTTTCCTCCCGGATTGGATAATAGGAGGAGTTTCGGGAAGTGCGTTTGAAATTCAGGAAGTACAGTTTCAGCACATTGTTATCTAGGAACCACTTTCCCCCGCACTCCCAGCATTTGTTTTGAGCACATTGATTGAACACGTCCTCAGAAAAGTTGATAAAAATAAACGCATTGTAGTCAATAGGCACCTGCTTAAAGAAAAACATACAGCTTAAATGAAAGATCGAAAAGATTTGTTTTGCCACAGACATCAGCCCCAACAAGTGTTTGGCTTTGAAGATAAGTTGACTGAACTATTGTGTAACATCTTACACTTGTTCAATATAGAAAGCATGTGAAGAATGTATATGTAATATAGAAACACTCAAAGGGAAGGGGTGTGTTCGTTTCCCCTTTGGTATGTTTCCGTACCTGTTTTTGCTTTTACCATCCCCTCAGGTTTTCTTGTGTACTGTGCAATGTAAAGGATTTATTGCACTTAAAAGGAGGTTAAAAAAAAACATGCAAATGGTGACCGTGTTTGCACCTGGAGTTGCCATTTGTTTAAGGCAATGGTAATCCAAAGGAGTGAAAATGCATTAATTAAAACCAGTTGTAAATGCATCTAAGATGTACCAGAATCTGATCATTCAAACCACCTCAGTGGATTGCTGAGGTGTATTTTGAGCACACAAAAACAACAAAGTGAAAATACAGTGCCTCTTAAATCTGGTATAACCACTAAGTAAATGGAAACGCGTCAGTGTGTGGATTAAACCAGGAGATGCTAGTCTCAGCTAGCATATGTAAGTATGACTTTGATAGTTTTTTACTTGTCAAAATGTACTGTTGGATCTTAAACACATCTTGACATGATCCAGATTCATGTATATAATAAAATGCATGGTTTGAAGGGGGCCATTACTTCGTGCTCAAAACTAATAGCGTTTGTTGTTGGGCAAGTATAGATAGTGCACTCGGATGCACGCCACCCAATTTTTTTTTCTCAAAATAGCTTCTTTTTTTTCCCTTTCCCCTCTTTTTCCTCCCCAATTGTGCTTGGCCAATTATCACACTCTTCCGAGCCGTCCCAGTCACTGCTCCACCCCTTCTGCCAATCCGGCGGGGGGCTGCAGACCACCATATGTCTCCTCCGATACATGTGGAGTCGCCAGCCGCTTCCTTTTACCTGACAGTGAGAAGTTTCATCAGGGGGACGTAGCGCGTGGGAGGATCACGCGCGCCCCGACCGACCAGAGGAGGGGCTAGTGCAGTGACCAGGACACATACCCACATCCAGCTTCCCACCTGCAGACACAGCCAATTGTGTCTGTAGGGATACCCAACCAAGCCGGAAAATGGCATATTTTATAAAAACAATAAAAGTTTGTTTTAAGTAACATCCAAAGTATTTTTTCTGTCACACAAAACTGCAACTTTACTGTTTTACTTTGTAGGATTCAGATTCGCACATATTTACAGTCATTCATATGTTAGGTGACTGTTGTCAGCTTGAACTCTTGTAGCTTGGTAAAAGCCCATATTATAATTTAGTTCATGCATCGGTGCCAGTGGAACATGATCTTTTCACTGCACTCCAAACATGCTGTTCATTCTAGTGACAATGTGAACAGCTATAAATAAGACCAGGAGCTAGAAATGCCCCGTGGTACAGTAGCTATTGTTAATATTCAGTGAACAGCTGAAACATGCCACTGATATCTCTCACTCACGCGCTAACAAACGCACTCACACACACAGACTCACAAACACACTTTTCCCTTTCAAAGTGTTTTCTGTCTTTGCGTGTAGCTAACTCAAAACCCGGCATTCAGTGAATAGTCTTGTCACAGCGGTTGGAGAGGAGGAGATGGACAGAGAGATGGAACAAAGGGACCGAAAGTGCGACGAAAGCACAAAAAAGGAATGAAGCATTAAAGGAGTCAAAAAGACAAGAAGGATGATGTTTTGGGAGTGGTTCGGGAAGGAGCATAGGAGAGAGCTGGGGGTGTCAGAGAGGGTAGTGGATGTGTAAGTGTCCCTGAGGCCTGTCACACCCGGGTAACAGATGAGTAAGAGTTCACTGTTTGTATAGAGAATCGGGGGTTCACATTTTGTCTATCTAGACCAAAATAGATCATTGCCACCCGTTTTAGCATCCATGTGTAGTCTCTAAACTCCAGGGAGGTCATCACACTTTTTTGGAGCAGGCAGGCCTCATATTCTTAATCTAATTCAGGGAAGGGAAGTCAACTTGGCACGCATGGTGTTTTTCAAAGACACATGTTCACAGGCATCCGGGTAGCGTAGTGGTCTTTTCCGTTGCCTACCAACACGGAGATCGCTGGCTCGAATCCCCGTGTTGCCTCCGGCTTGGTCAGGCGTCCCTGTAGACACAATTGGCCGTGTCTGCGGGTGGGAAGCCAGATGTGGGTATGTGTCCTGGTCCCTGCACTAGCGCCTCTTCTGGTCGGTCGGGGTGACTGTTCGGGCGGGAGGGGGAACTTGGGGGAATACCGTGATCCTCCCACGTGCTACATCCCCCTAGCGAAACTCCTCACTGTCACGTGAAAAGAAGCGGCTGGCAACTCCACATGTATTGGAGGAAGCATGTGGTAGTCTGCAGCCCTCCCCGGTTCGACAGAGGGGGTAGAGCAGCAACTGGGACAGCTTAGAAGAATGGGGTAATTGGCCGGATACAATTGGGGAGAAAAGGGGCAGGGGAACACATGTTCACACCGGGCCCCCTCTTACAACCACAGTCATTCACTGCAGGCCCACTTGAACTACAATGCAACAGGTATTGGAAGTCAGTCTCTTCCATTAAACATATTGTTGCTAGAAATAAAAAAAGGACAAAAATCCCTCCTTCAAGAGATCCCCATAAATACAATTGTCACTGTATCACAGGTTTTATGAAACCACGTTGGAAAAGTAATTCCTGTTGAGATATTGAAATAGATATATATTCCTCACTGTCTTCTCTGTGGGACTCCATCTTGAATATGTCCTAACACTTTAAACTTGCACTTTAAAAATGCAAACTGCTGCAAAAATGTTAACAACAGTTGAGTGGTATTTTACCTTGGTACTACCCTATCTCCCCGCAGCATTTTCTCCCCCTGTCCTCACCAGTGCATGTTTCTAGCTTTTTTTGAGGAAAAATAAGTTAGAAATTATTCAAACCTGCTGCAGGTTTTCAACAAAGCTCAGATGCCACCAAAAAGCAGAATCCAACGGCTTTATGTGTGGTGGTGTCAGTGGCAGGCTTTTTTCTCAACTGTTTTATGAGACATTGGGGGCTTGGTGTGAAATAGTGGCTCCCAAACAAGAACCCAATACCACCTTCTCGCTGTCTTCCTAACACCGGTTTTGAGCTTCAGAGCCACTACTAAGGGGTTTTTTATTAGTTCTTTGGCCCTCCTCACCTATGGAAATTGCGCTTATTGAGCTCTAGAGGAGAAGTGTTTATCCGTTGACACTACGTGTTGTAAGTTAGCACAACAATGATCCACTCAGGCTAGAGTATTTACACCCAGATGTCAGGTAGAGCAGGAAGGAAATGGCTTTTCACCAACCCCTCGCTCGTTACTCGTGACCTTGGCCTGCAAAAATTGAGTTCTTAATTCAAGTTCAGGTGACTGGACAATTGACTGCATACACAATTGATCCTCCACATGCTGTTCAAAGCAGCTAATATACAACTTGAGCCTCATTCTAGAACGCTCCGAATGCTTTGGTTTTAAATTCCGGTCTTTGAAAGGATTACATTGTGCATGCAATATTGACCCTATGTCTGCATTATCTTTGAGTTCTAACTTAAGGAGTCAAAATCATTAGGATTTTGCATTAAGTCATGTTTCTGTAAAGGCATTTGGTTCATAGTTAAGTTTTCCCCACCTTTTGGTCATTTGTGGTTCCGCCTCTTATCTCCCCCCCCCCCCCCAACGTTTAGGTTGAGGACTTCCAGCCTGTATTGGTGTTACATTTATCGCTTATTATCTTCCCGTTCACTGCACGTTTCCAGGTGTACCGTCAAGACTGTGAGACCTTCGGCATGGTGGTGAAAATGCTGGTGGCCAAGGACCCCAACTTGGAGAAGCAGCTGCAGGTTCCTCTCAGGGAGAATCTTGGGGAGATCCGCGAACGCTGCTTAGAGGACCTGAAAAGGTTCATTGTTGAGCTGGACGAAGTCTTACGGCAGCCTGAACAGTCCGCCTGAGACCCGCCCACCTCCAATCACAGACTTTTTTTTAGGTATTGGACACGTCTGGTCTGTTAACCGTAGTTTGGCAAGAAATGTCATCCTAGAAGAGGACATGTTTCATTTCTGGATAGAATCTGGGTTGTTGTATCTGTATGAAGGACTATGCCTACTACAGCAGAGCAACTCCAGGAATAACTCGGCATTAAATGGAAATTTGAGTTTTGGAACTGGATTAATGCGATGAACGGTGTCATTTTTGGACTCGTCTTTTTTTTTCTTTTTTTTTTTTCTACCTAAAAACTGGCTTCTCGTCCCTTTCCACCAAAGTGTTCTGATTACCAAAATGTTTTTGATTAGTTTCATCGAGTAGTGTTCAAAATACTTGTACTGTTATTAGGAGTGGTGTTTTGAAGACCTGCCAGTCTTACCACAAAAACGGTTAACACAGGTTTGTAGGGTTAAGGTTAACCTTTCACAATGAAAAAGTTCAGACTGCCAGCCATTCAATAGGGTTACATTTTTAATCCCATGGAGGGAAAAAGTCACAATGTTTTGGATTCTGTGAAGCTATGTATGTTTTGTTTTTTTTTTGTCTTTTTTTGTTTGTTTGTAACATTGGGATGGATATATGACATTGTGCTGCTAAGGGCACAACAAAGCCACATTCGTACATAAGTCTGCACCATTTATAAATCATTACACTGGGGATAATCGTCGATGTTTACCCTTCCCAGGACAATTTACCTGTTTTTGCTTTTCAAGCACTAAGACCTTTGTTTATTGAGCTATCTGCTATTAAAGGTAATTTCTCCATTATTTCACACTTGCTTTATCATAATTTGTAGGACATGTTCATTGGAAAGAATTCTCTGTTCTATAAGGTTATCTAAGATAATGTTTTGTGTACATTTGACCTATTACAAATAGTATAATTAGAATTTGTTCTTTTGTACATTCCTACAGTGTGTATAGGAGCATTTATAAGGATGGATGCCAAAGCACAGGCCGACGGAAGCAGACTGGGATTCAGAATCCTGCTCGAAGGAACTTCAACAAGGATTAGCTGGTGTCTGACACCTGTAACTATTCAGTGCAAGACAGTCTTGTAACCCGTGAGTCGTCATGCCAACTTTACTTCCAAACTCAGACATAAATGTTGCCAAATCATCACATAAATGTTGTTGGTGGGCGGCACGGTTAGCGCTGTCGCTTCACAGCAAGAAGGTGCTGGGTTCGAACCCCGGGGTTGTCCAACCTTGGGGGTCATCCCAGGTCGTCCTCTGTGTGGAGTTTGCATGTTCTCCCCGTGTCTGCGGGGGGGTTTCTCTGGGTGCTCCGGTTTCCTCCACCATCAAAAAGAGATGCATGTTAGGGTTAGTACTCCTGTCTGTGCCCCTGACCGAGATGGTCAGGGGCATAGACGTGGCAACACAAGACGAACTGGAGTTGGCCCCCGGGTACTGCATGGTGGCTGCCCACTGCTCCTAGCTACACAGCTAGGATGGATTAAATGCAAAGCACAATTTCCCCACAGGGATCAATAAAGTATCTCAAAATAAAAAAAATCAGCTCAGGTGTGGATAATCGTAACAAGGGATTCTGACACATTTCACATCTTTAAAGGTATTCAAAATCACAAGAGTCTGGAAAATCACTACTCTAGTCAGCTGAGCGTACTCCACTAAGCATTAGTAGTGTTACAAACTCCTGGTCAAAGAGATTTAGATGGAATAAAATATGGATTTTTTTTTTAAATAGAATATGGAATCTGAAAATATGACATTTTTTCATAAAGCTTTGGAGAGGATATTTATTAAAAGCATCACTACATCACAAAGCATTTTACTGGATATGACAGTGGGGTAGTACTTAGCTGGGCTGAATATGGTAAATGGGAATGTATCGAGCATGGCAGTTTTTGTACACCAACTGAATATGGACAATACATGTTAGGAACCACATGAGCCAGGTCACATGACACAAAGAATATGCATTTTAGGCATTCGGCTGACGAATATTGTTTGTGAAGTGGCACCTTTTTATTTTTTATTTCACATAAAACATTGTCAGCTTGCCATTTTCTTCTATCACACTTCAAAAGAAACATTCCTTTAAACAAGGGATATAAAAATACTGGTATTAAAATCTTAACTTAATATATACACTTGTTTCATACTATTAAATAATTATTTGGTTAGTTTCTAGATGCTACTTAAACTCAACCTCACTGTGTTAACAATAGTACTGCCATTTTGACGTACACAATGTTGTTGCTCCAATGCTTTCAGTTGACCATAAAACGTGGAAACCAAACATGTATTTTATTGGCAAATGTTGAAAGCAGAAAAGAAAAAAAAAACAAGTAACTGTCTTCGCCATACAAAATGTTGCTGTCAAATGTCCAAACAGGTTCCATTTCCAACCAATGACTAAAGTACTTTATTGGTCAGGGAGTTATATTAAAGGACTTCCGAATCCACAAGTCCATGCATCATATTAGTGCTATGAGGTCCAAGAATCTAAGCCATAATTTACACACACAAAAAAAGTGATTTTCTTAATATTATGGTGCACAGATCTATTTTTATTGCTTTCTAGACAGCCTAGGACGTAAGAATCCAATGTCTGTGTCTTCATTTAGGAATATCGAATGACAGTTTGTCATAAGATTTATGTCTGCATTGTTAGATCTGACATATGTAATGAGCATAACTTGCTAAAGATGATACGAGTCAGTAGAATGTGACACTTTTTTTTTCTTCTGTTTGGCCATGCAGTGTTCTGCACATGAAATACTTTAGGCTACTTACAATGAAATGTATTATCCTGTCAAATGAGCCGTCTTAAATCTTGCAGATGTTCCATGGAAGCTTTATCAAAAAAATCTATTGATATCCTTTCACACTCTTCCAGATCAGATTGATCGCTTAATGAGGCCCTTAATCTTATGTTAAATGTTAAATATGTTAAAAACAGGTCACTTAAACTTGTGTAACTCACAACTGAACAATATCAGTTTACGTGTGAGGCAAAATTCGTCTAATGCATTTGGCTGCCTTGTCTACCAAATGAAACTGATCTTGCCCTCAAGTTGAGAATAAATTTCAAATACACTCATTATGTATGAGGCACAAGCTGGCATTCTGTACATATGAGAGTTGTCCCCATGTGACTGGATACACAAATCTGATCTGCACCAAAACCCTAATGTGTGTGATTTAGAAAGTCAGATCTTTTCACTTAACGTAGTGCAGCCTATTGTGTTAATACAATCCCAAATGAACAGTCTGAGCTGTTAAGAGATGATGCAGTTTTTTGCCCTGTGACTTTTACGACGGCCAGTCCGCAAGCCATGGCTCTGGGAAGACAGGGCTGTGACCCTGGTAGGGTAGTCCTCAGCGTAGTACTGGTAGCGGCAAGCACCTCGAGGCTGGGGTATTGGCTGGCCAAGGAAATAGCCTTCCTCTTCTGAGTCCGAAGAAGAGGAGGAGCAGGTAGAGCACCAGTCTTCCTCATCTCTGTAATGGCTCATGAAGCGCTCGACCCTCGGATCCTCTTGTGCTGAGCTCTTGAGTGTATAGTCAGACTGGGTTTGAGGGTAGGGGGGCAGTCTGTGTAAGGAAGGCTGGACAAACATGGCACCTCCCTGTATCTGCTGCTGGGCCTCGTAGGGGCTCTGTGCTTGCTCCAAGGGAATAATGTTGAGGGCATTGTCTGAGCGAGCTTTGCGGCTCCTGTGGTGCCTGCCATGGCTGTGGTGATGATGCTGCCTGCTGCGCCCATGATGGCTTGCAGGGCGGCATCGTTCACGGCCTGCTTCATCCGGACGATAAACCCTCCTCTGTGGCCGCTCACTCATGGGGTGCTGTCTTGCGTTAACGTCGATGCCACCATAGTATCCATTGTCAACAGTGTCCTCTGAGAACTTGACCATCTGAGGAGGCCTGGATTGAGATTTGCTCCTCCTCAGAGCTGGAGCATGAAGGAGAGAGGGTGGGAGGCCCTCCTGTTGAGAGGACAGTGAGTGACGTCCTCCTGCTGTTCTTCCCCTCATTGTCATTACTACCTCGGTCTCTATGTCTTCTTCCTCCTCCTCTTCTACACCTGCCCTCTGGTGGTGGTCCTGCTCAGAGTGGAGGATGAGGGAATTGGTGCTGTGGTGGAGCTGGGAAGAGTTGAGGGTCCCCATGTTGCTCATTTTCTCGCATTCCTCAGGGGGCTCTGCAGGGTCCTGCAGGCCATTGAGAGAGTAGAGCACAGGTCTGTCCTTACCATCTCCATCCACTGATGCACCTGAGAGGCAGATCATCCAGGAGTCAGACATATTGTTTTAAACAGAATAAATTGTATCAAAGGAAAATTACTTATCTTTTTGGCTGTAAATCTATTTGCTTTTCTTACCAGTAATGTTGGATAAGGCCAGTGAATCCATGGAGTCTCCTACACCCTGTTCAGCCTTCCTCAGCTCATCAGTGATGCACTCCAGTGAGTCTTCATACCACTGCCTAGGGTCCCGCCAGAAGGTTTGTCTTCCTGGTTGGCATTGGTCCTGGTCTTGATCGAGCTCTAACTCATGGATCTTCCTGGCACTGGCCGGGCCTGGGTGGCTCCCGTAGGCAGAGTCTCCCAACCCGTCTTGCGACTGAGCCCAGTACATCTCCGGGAGATGCTTCTTGCTGATTAGTCCAGGGCTGAGGCTGTTGCTCTGGCACTGGTTGTATATCTGATTCTGGGTGGGGCTAGCAGGGCTGGGAGATGAGGCAGTAACCCCCATGGCTGTAGTGTCAGATTTCATCCATGGATCAGTGACAACTATTAGCCTGTTTCTGTCACTGCTGGTGCTGGAGGATTCTTGAGATGGTTGCTGCATTTGATGAAACATTCCACGATCACCAAACTTGAGCAGAAGCTGGGTCATGTAGTCCTCATGTTGAGCCCATTCCTCC
This sequence comes from Lampris incognitus, assembly GCF_029633865.1. Classification (NCBI taxonomy): domain Eukaryota; kingdom Metazoa; phylum Chordata; class Actinopteri; order Lampriformes; family Lampridae; genus Lampris; species Lampris incognitus. The sequence goes on along the minus strand of NC_079213.1, from coordinate 17,440,435 downwards.
GGATCCTCCTCTCCCCCCACCTCGTGTTCCTCTCTCTCCCTCCAGAATCTCTCCTCCTCTAGGCCCAGATGGGCCAGCTTACGCCCTACAATATCAATGTCTCCATCCACATCTCCATCACCCTCTCCATCCCCATACTTGTACTCTGATGTGGGAATGGCAGGAGCTGGGTTAAACAACTGGGACTGCCTCCACTGGTCACCAGGTTTGCTGCTCTTCCCCATGCGGACACTGCGCCGTGATTCACGGGAGCGAGCAGACTGGAAGGCAGAGTCAGATGAATCAGAAGCATGGATGTCTTCCCCTTGGCTGCAAGCTTTGGAACAATAGATGCGGCCTTGCTTGGGTAGGAAAGGGCAGCCCAGCAAGGAGGTCTTACACTGGGCACAACAGAAGCACTGGTCTGTAGCATGCCAATGGACACCTTCATAGGTCATCTGAGCATGGTCCACACCTAAATGATGCCAAGGTAGAAGATAAAAGAGGTTATACAAATGGTTTTTTTTGTTTTTTTTTTTTGTTTTTTTTTTTGTTTTTTGAGAGAGAATTACATTGATAGAAAAATCAGTGGAATTTGGTGTCAAATTAGGATCTTGTGTTTGATCTTGAATGTCCCTCTTGAAAAAAAAAAACCCAGCAACTCCAAAACAGGGATACAAAGGGACCAAATGAGAAAAATGAAATACCTTCATGGTACCATATTAGAAAAATTGCTTGGAATGAACAGAGCTAGTCCATTCTTTAATCTAAGTCATCGCTGAGTCATTCTCAAAATTAAAAAAAAAAGAAAAGAAAAGTACAACTCACCGATGTTTTCGCCGCAAGCCTCACAGTACTCTGCATAGAGTGACTCGAAGCAGCCACAGCAGTAGGGTCGGCCATCTTTCATGATGTAGCGCTGCCCCCCCAGCATCGTCCCACACTCAAAACAGGCAAAGTGCTTCATGTGCCAGTGACGTCCCTCTGCCTCAGTGCACTCATCAGCTAGAATAATCTGAGGGGGAACACATAAAGCTGTTAGCATATGAGGTCTTGCATGTTGATAACACTGTCAGGCTTGGTTGGGACATCCCCCTGGTAGCTCAACAGAGCATCACGTTTACTCAGTGGTTTGGCGCACAGCACTGGCATTGCCAAGAATAGGGATTTGAGCATTTAATCACTTCATAAATCTTTTCACCCTGTCTTTTTCAGCAGTAGTGCAGTGACACCGTATAAAAGCATTGACATAGTAATGATAAAAAATGATGAGAAATTACTACCATGACACCAATAACAATACATTTATAGGACGTCCGGGTGGCGTAGAGGTCTATTCCATTGCCTACCAACACGGGGATCGCCGGTTCGAATCCCTGTGTTACCGCTGGCTTGGTCGGGCGTCCCTGCGGACACAATTGGCTGTATCTGCGGTTGGGAAGCCGGATGTGGGTATTTGTCCTGGTTGCTGCACTAGCGCCTCCTCTGGTCGGTCGGGGCGCCTGTTCAGGAGGGAGGGGGAACGGGGGACGTGATGCTCCCACGCACTACGTCCCCCTGGTGAAACTCCTCACTGTCAGGTGAAAAGAAGCCGCTGGCGACTCCACATGTATCGGAGGAAGCATGTAGTAGTCTGCAGCTCGCCCCGGATTGGCAGAGGGCGTGCAGCAGCGACTGGGATGGCTCAAAATAGGGTAATTGGCCGAGTACAACTGGGGCGATAAAGGGAGAAAACTCCAAAAAAAAAAACCCTCTCTGCTACCCCACTTCTTCTGCGTAAATATATCTACCACTTTTTTGTAATCTTTTTGGCAAATCTTACCAAGAAGAGATCAAGTTAGCGAACTGTATTGAATTAAAGTTGTAATGTGATTTTTATGGTCAACAACAACAACCACCTACCTCATCACAAGAAGAGCATCGTGGTTTGAGAAGTTCAGCATGGTGTCTTCCACAGTGGATCTTGCCATTGTGGTAGAAGTAGATGAGATCCACCAGCAACTCATGACATGTGGCACATGCAAAGCACGCCGGATGCCAGCAGGGGCTTGGCCCCGCCCTGGATGCAAAGATAGCCATCTCTCCACCGTTGATGCCACCGCCACACTAATAGCCAAACACAAACAACAGATCATTTTCATCATTTACGTTCATATTTTAGGGATTTTATTTAAGGCTATCATCTGGAGTTACTTTGCGTGACTTTGTGCGACTGTGGGAGTAAGAGTTCAGTATTTAGCTCAAAGAACTTCAACAGAAAGTACAAGCTGTTGGCGGACATGCTATGGTCATAGGCGGGGTCAAATCTATGCACATTTATTTTCTGGTTCGTTAATACAATTGAAAAAATTTTTTTTGTACTTTTTCCCCCTTTTTCTCCTCAGTTGTACCCGACCAATTACCCCACTCTTCCAAACTGTCCTGGTCGCTGCTCCGCCCCCTCTGCCGATCCAGGGAGGCCTGCAGACTACCACATGCCTCCTCTGATACATCTGGAGTCGCCAGCCGCTTCTTTTCACGTGACAGTGAGGAGTTTGGCCAGGGAGACGTAGCACATGGGAGGATCACACTATTCCCCCCAGTTCCCCCTCCCCCCCGAATAGGCGCTCCTACTGACCAGAGGAGGCGCTAGTGCAGCGACCAGGACACATACCCACATCCGGCTTCCCACCCACAGACACAGCCAGTTGTGTCCGCAGGGATGCCCGACCAAGCCGGAGGTAACACGGGGATTCAAACCTGCGATCCCCGTGTTGGTAGGCAACGGAATAGATTGCCCCACCACCCGGGTGCCCTAATACAATTAATATTAGCACAGCGATCATGTAGGTGTCTATTACTCTACTTATTTCTGCTATGATAGGAATCATTCGTAGTCCACTAAGCAATGCACGGCGGATATAAAAGATTACAGGGATGCCTACTCAAAGTAAATCTGTCCAATGTCATTGATGCTTTTGACACACGAGGAAGGCAAAATAAACAAGTGAGGGATTGTAGGGGCATCAATTCAAAACATATCTGTCATCCCTTGGCTGACGTTTCAGTGCCGCTTAAGCCACAATAAAGAAGGCGAAACAACAGGTGACCGTGCTGTAAGTGCCTGTGGAATACAGTCTATTCAGAACAGCTCTATGACGTATTTTAATGATAATTTCTCTTAAAACCCATATTGAAGGGGGCACATTACAAAATGTTCTGTTTTAATCTTGGAAATGAAAGTCAGTCTAAATGAAAATCATCGTCCAATATTTGAAAAGAAACTCAATGGCTCGACCCTCCGAGCCATAATTATTTTTGCAAAGGTTGTAAAAACCATCTCAAATTATTGGTCATCCAATAAATGATCATTCAAATCACAACTCATCACACTTTTTTTTTCGGTCACTTATCATTTGAAATCGAGACTTCAGTGTTTTTGAGTAGTGGACACCTCATTTGCAAGAGAAATTTTTCAATAATCCAGAGACATGGGTGTTTGTCTCTGGGCAGCGTTTTGTGTTGTCTTGGTGCTGTGAGTTGAAAGGGGGAATATAGTGGCCTCGGTCCCAAGTCCAAAGATCATATGACTCCAGAGAGATCGCCTGAGCATGTCCCAACGTAGGAATCACAAGGCTTTATATAACCCAGCGGAGCCATGAGACACCATAGGCAGCCATGGGATACCGTGCCCAGCTGTTAACCATTATTACCAGGGTGGACAGGGGCCTTGGATACAGGGGTGTCGTGTGTCCCCTGGAGTTACAGCACGAGGAAACTAGAGCTTGATATAGTGTGTGTGAATATATGTGGGTGGGTGGGTGTCTGTGTGAGTTCGTATGCTTGCATGCAAACAAATGCGGACAAATGCCAGTGTGTGTGTGTGTGTGTGTGTGTGTGCATGTGCATGCCGGAAGTAGCAGTGCACACATTCATACATGAATGACATACATAATGTATGTGGAGGAATGTGTGTTCATGTGGAAGAACATTTGTATGTGTGTGTGTGTGTGTGTGTGTGTGCGTGTGTGCATGTGTGACCTTGCTATTCTGTGTTTGAGGGGTGATGGAGCACATCTGCTGCCCAGGGAGATTAACATGGCTGTGCTTGTTCTTCCTGGACAGCATGCCGGGCAGGGAGACCAATGAGTCCTCTTAGCAGGATGGGTGTTAGTCACTAGTCAGAGCCGGGTTCGCCCACAGCACATCTTAACACTACCAGGAACCAGTTTACTACGGCCAAACAAACAATCGTAGCAGGGTGATATGTTTTCAGTAATGGTGCGGGGGACGGTTTCAATGTCTGTGACTGCATTGTGCTCAGAGTGACATGTCCACATTACATGCTGGAGCAAAATATTTGTAGAGAGGGGCGTCCGGGTGGTGTAGCGGTCTATTCCGTTGCCTACCAACACGGGGATCGCCAGTTCGAATCCCCGCGTTACCTCCGGCTTGGTCGGGCATCCCTACAGACACAACTGGCCGTGTCTGTGGGTGGGAAGCCGGATGTGGGTATGTGTCCTGGTCGCTGCGCTAGTGCCTCCTCTGGTAGGTCGGGGCACCTGTTCGGGGATGAGGGGGAATAGCGCGACCCTCCCACGCGCTACGTCCCCCTGGCGAAACTCCTCACTGTCAGGTGAAAAGAAGTGGCTGGCGATGCCACATGTACCGGAGGAGGCATGTGGTAGTCCGCAGCCCTCCCCGGATCGGCAGAGGGGGTGAAGCAGCAACTGGGACGGCTCGGAGGAGTGGGGTAATTGGCCGGATACAATTGGGGAGCAAAAGGGGGAAATTTTTTAACATCGTAGAGAGTTTCATTGTACTGTCAATCACATCTTTATATGTGTGTCTGTTTTTGAAACCCCACAGAGCAAACTATTAGAGCATAGCTTGAGAGCTGTAATCCTCCCAAGGGAAACACAGTGCCGCATTTCCCCCTCCTCCATACAACCCAGGTTGTTTGGATCCTTTTCTCAAAAAAAAACAAAACCGATAACATCTCGAATCTTAAATCCACTTGTTTTTGGAGCATTTTTGAAACAAGCTGTGCTGTAACGATCTAAGTTACCTTAACCTATCATTTTCGAGACTCAGTGCACATGTAATTGCTCATTAGGACAGACATTTTGCTATCTTTTGTAGTGTGCCATGCTGAGATGTGGATGACGCCATGAGACTGGCCTTGTGCCATGCGGGGCGCTGACTTCTGCACTGGATTTGAGTGCGAGTCTCTCAATTTCCTCATTTCCTCTTTCCCCCCTAATGAGGAGGTTTATATCCACCATTAAAACCATTGTGCTAAGCCATCAGGACCGCGCCTCAGGCTCCCACACATCACGGCGGGTGCTGGCCGTTAGTCATTCATGACAGAGATCACTTAAGACCCACCAGTCGGTTACCTTGTAACTTGTGCTTTACCTTCATGGTAAGACCACATGGTAGCACTAAATGAGGAAGACAGGGCTGAGCAGTGCTCTTGATGCACACGTGCATTGTGTGTGTGTGTGTGTGTGTGTGTGTGTGTGTGTGTGTGTGTGTGTGTGTGTGTGTGTGTGTGTGTGTGTGTGTGTGGTTATGTAAATGGAGCTTTAGTCAAAGTTCAGTCAGGAAGACTATCACCTGCATGCATAGGCCTGTATTTCTTATTGTGTCCTGCCATTAACTTCTCACGAGCATGCTCACTCATATTTCCCCTTGCTGTCATCGTCTGGGGCTGTTAATTGAGTTGTCAGCACAGCGACACACCTGCGTGGTTGGCCTTCATTTTGCTGCTGTCTTTTTCAAATACGTCTGTCTGGGCGTCCGGGTAGCGTAGCGGTCTATTCTGTTGATACCGACACGAGTATCGCCGGTTCGAATCCCCGTGTTACCTACGGCTTGGTCGGGTGTCCCTACAGACACAACTGGCCGTGTCTGCGGATGAGAAGTCGGATGTGGGTATGTGTCCTGGTCCCTGTACTAGCGCCTCTTCTGGTTCATCAGGGCGCCTGTTCGGGTGGGGGGGGCTGAGGGGAATAGCGGGATCATCCCACGTGCTACGTCCCCCTGGTAAAACTCCTCACTGTCAGGTGAAAAGAAGCGACTGGCGACACCATATTGTATCGGAGGAGGCATGTGGTAGTCTGCAGCCCTCCCCGGATCGGCAGAGGGGGTGGAGCAGCACCTGGGACGGCTCGGAAGAGTGGGGTAATTGGCCAAATGCAATTGGGGAGAAAAAAAAGGGGGGGGGGAATTTCCACAAAAAAAAAAAGCCTCTTTGTCCGCCTCTAGGCATTCGTGCTACTGTCATACACGCCCCTCCACCTCCCCATCACCGCCTAGTCCTCTTCATCAACATCATCAGCCTTACGGGGCAGCGTGGTGGCCCAGTGGTTAGTACTGTTGCCTCACAGCAAGAAGGTCCTGGGTTCGATCCCCAGGCCGTCCCGGGTCCTTTCTGTGTGGAGTTTGCATGTTCTCTCCGTGTCTGCGTGGGTTTCCTCCCACCATCATGCATGTTAGGGTTAATGCCCCTGACCGAGGCATGGCAAGAAGAACTGAGATATCTAGCTAGCTAGCTAGCTAGCTATCTGTCTATCTATCTAGCTATCTATCATCTCAGCAGAAGTCAACAGCCACCACCACCAGTGTCTGGACTCCACGGGGGGGTTATTATGCTGCTGCACAGGGCTGATGCCCCTCAGTTAAAACAATCTCCCTGTTGAGTCTAAGCGGCAAAGACTTTCTTGACACGTATTCATTTCTGCCAAGTTATCGGTTATAATAAATAGTTATCTTTACTTTATTCACTGTGTCTCTGCTGGATGAAATTGCAGGTGACACATACATTTTCACAGCGGGTGTGTTGCAGGGCCCGGGGCAAGATCTTGGGCGTTCCTCTCCCGAGTGCCTCCCTCTTCCTCTGGGCGCTGAACATGTGGAGCTCCCTCTTTTCCTCCTCACTCAGAGACTGACAGTACCGCACCTGGGGGGGGGGGGCGAAAAAAGAGAAAGTTGGAGAAATGGAGACGGAGACAAAGACAGAAAGACCGACAGATATGTTCGGAAGGAGGAAGATTGACGAAGGGAGAGGGAGGGAGAGAAGAGGAAAAGAGAGCAATCAAGAAGACATCCACCCATAACCATCCACTGAGGTAGGCCCCCACCCCAGCATGCAACTTTCTGCAAGCACATCACGTGCAGCCCTTGTGTGGTGGGTAAAGGGTTTAATTCAGGCTGTTCCCCTCCGGGCAGCGCAGGGAGGATGGCGTGCGGGAAACACAAACCCATCGTCTGTGTTTAGAGATGACGATGAAGGCACAGATAAAAGATGAGCAGCATCCTAACAACCAGCGCCGTTGTCACTAAACAATGCTCAGCAAGGCCTGCGTGCACACACACACACACACACACACACACACACACACACACAAAACACACAGACGCACAGACAAACTCGCTGTTCTCTCGGTGTCTCTCACACGCAGACACACACACACACACACACACACTCAGCACACACAAGGCGCTTATTCTCGTAAAACCACAGTTATGCAAGGAATCCCCTCGACAGTTTGCTTCCTCAACCTCCAGGTCTGCCAACAAACATCATAAAACCCCTCAGTCAAGCGGTTGTTGAGTGTGCATGGTGTGTCTTTTGTGTGTGTGTGTGTGTGTGTGTGTGTGTATCTTTTGTCTGTGTGTGTGTGTGTGTGTGTGAGTGTGTGTATATGTCTGTGCATGTGTGTGTGCATATCTTTTTCTGTGTGCATGTGTGTGTGTGTCTGTGCACGTGTGTGCATGTGTGTGTGTATCTTTTGTCTCTGTGTCTGTGTGTATCTTTTGTCTGTACGTGCATGTGGGTATGTCTGTGCATGTGTGTGTCTGTGCATGTGTGTGTGTATCTTTTGTCTGTGTGTGTGTGTGTGTGTGTGTGTGTGTACAGGCCTACCTCAGCGAGGCTTCGCCCCCCACCCAATCCCACACCCCCCAAGTGATAACCCCTTCACCATATCTGCTAGTGTAAACTCCACTAACAAAGATGAGGTTTGAGACAGCGGAGCCATACGACCCCCCCCCCTTGTACGCACCGTGAAGGTGCTGAACAGAGGACGCGGGCACGGGGTTTACTCATGAGAGTCTTCCCTTCTTTTTTGTCGCGGCGGTGTCTTTGCGTTCCCCGGAGGAGGCCCGGCGGCAGTGTAGTTTTGTCTTTCTGACGTCAAGAAGTTCGACGGAAATGAATCGACCCCTTTCTCTCCTCTGTCTCATTTTCTCTCCTTTACTCCCACTCTCTCACACAAAATCCGTCTGTCTCACTCTCTCCATCCGTCCGTCGTTCTCTCTTTACCTCTGCCAAAGACCACAGAGTCAGAGCCACTTCGTCATTTCTGGTCGGTGCTGGAGGATCTGGTATGTGACAAACAGTCCAGAGTTCCTCACCTGTCTGAAGGGACGCTGTCAAACTCGTGTGTGTCTGTGTGTGTGTGTGCGTGTGTGTATCTAACTTTCTCTGTTTGTGTCTGTATGTACCTCATTGTCGTGCGGGGGCAGCTGGTACAGCAGCTGTCGGATCCTGTGCTTCTCTCCGGGGCTGTTGACGTACGGCACCTTGTCCTCGGGCAGGCAGGAGAAATACATCTGCACCTGAGCGGAGGAAAAGGAGCAAATGTACTTCAAACAAAGGGAAAAGGGGACATGTCTTGCAAAATCTGACAGCCACCCCCCCGCCCCTCCCCCCGCCACCCCCACCCTCCATTTAGCCCTTGTGTTCTGTCTGGCTCAAACTGACCTGTTTTGAATAACACCTACTAACCGTACGTACTGTTGACTTTGTCAATAATTGAGATTATGATGATGATGATGATGACGGGGTGTTTTCAAATGATTTTATCTAAAATCCAAAGATGGCCTGGCTCAGAGTGACTGGTGAACAGTACCTCCGCTGCTGATCAGTGACCAGAACACGAAGGTTAAGTATTTTGAACACTTATTTATAGGACAAAGCGTTTTTAAAATGGACGTGTTCATAAAGGGGAAAGATCCGGACCAAGGGAGAGAGGAAGCCAGTGTTGGCTTTGCTGTAGTCAGAAGAGAAATGTGATTGGCCCGTGGAGGCTTGTGATGTCCCGGTTTGGAGCTGGGATGAAACACAGCGTATTGCTGCTCACCGAGGTGTTTGTTTAGCTTCACCGGGACACGTTGCATCCAAAGCATGGAGACCATATGGATCTTTTTGTGTTTGGTGGAGATAAACAACTTAACCGCACAAGCATCAGCCACACACAGGCAGATGGAGAGAGAGGGAGGGAATATTCTGAATTTCAAAACAAGTCTTTATTTAACAAAAAACAGACTTGACATCATTTTAACAACACAAATAATATGAACAGTCAATCCTTCACAAGAACCTGTCCAGTAGACTTCATTTTCCATCACAGTGCCGACTGAGAGAGAGAGGCAGAGAGACAGAGGGAGAGAGAGAGGGAGAGAGAGGGGAAAAGACAGCGAGGGAGAGAAACGGAGAAAGAGGGAGAGCATGAGCGAGATGGAGAGAGAAAGAGAGAAAGACAGAGAGAGGAGACAGAGGAGGAGAGAGAGCAAGAGAGAAAGAGGGAGAGCACGAGACAGAGAAGGAGAGAAAGAGCGAGGGAGAGAGAGCGAAGGATAGAAAGAGCGAGGGAGAGAGAGAGAAGGATAGAAAGAGCGAGGGAGAGGGAGAGAGAGAGGCAGCATTGGGAAGTTGCCACATAGCCTGCAGATGACAGGCCAAGTCTGTTTGCAGACAGTGTAAGCTGAGCAGTAACACAAAAAGAGTAAAGTGTAATGGTTCTACACACACACATACACACACACACACACACACACACACTATAGTAAACATATACTAAGCTGCACACCATCCTGAGGCGGCTACTCAAGAGGCATTCTGCTGAGGTAGCAGACACTTAACATTAAGAGTGTATGTGTGTGTGTGTGTGTGTGTGTGTTGCTTATTTTGTGGTATTGTTATGCCACACATAACTATCATTCACCACGGTCTAATCACACAGTCCTATAACTACAGCGTACCAATAGCAGTGCGGTGGTAAGTGAAGAGAGGAGAGGAGAGGAGAAGAGAGGAGAGGAGAGGAGAGGAGAGGAGAAATAAATCCCCCCACACGCCCGCTCAGATTTAGCAGGGTAGAGGAAAGCATGCATATCAGACGAAAATGACTGTGGCTATGTGCACCCTCATTTTCTTAAATTTTAACCCGGAGGGGCAAATACTGCCAATCCCAATCCAGTCACGGCCTCCTCAGTTTGGACTCTCATCACACAGGGGAGACGGAGAGGGGCTGAATGAGTTAATGTTTGCCGGGGTCGATTACCCTTGGCAGGGAGGAGAAAGAGAGAAAGTATGAACAGAATCCTGCTTGTCAGGGTGCTTTCTGCTCTGAACAACATCTAACGGCGGCCATCCATGAGCGGCGCTGTGCTCAACATGTGCATTTCAAACGCAGCCTTGCTCACAGCTACACGTCTTGTGTGTGTGTGTGTGTGTGTGTGACAGACAGATGCCGTACTTGAGGTCCACGTTCGGCGCTACTAATCCGCTAGCATGATGTATGGGACGGCGTAGTTTTCCACGTAGCCTCGGCTGAACTCCTGCTGCTAGCGTACAGGCTTCAGCCACCATCCCTCAACATCTGGAGCCAGGGATGGCGTTAGTTGGCGAATTTCTCTGCAGCTCGTGCAGAGTTGCAGAGGCCCCCCCTCCCCCACTGTGCAACAGCCATGCTGTGCCCACACTGGCTGTAAAATATGGTATATCATCAACGTATACTGATTTCCACCAGGATCGATCGCTAATGTCAGACGCATGCCGTCAGTGTTATCCATTCTCACACTGTTGAAAGTGTGATTCGGCATCTGGGTGGTGTGGGGGTCTATTTCATTGCCCGCCAACACAGGGCTCTCCGGTTGGAATCCCCATGTTACCCCCGGCTTGGTCAGGTGTTCCCACAGACACAAATGGCCGTGTTTGCGGGTACGAAGCCGGATGTGGGTATGTGTCCTGGTTGCTGCACTAGCGCCTCCTCTGGTCGGTCGGGGTGCCTGTTCGGGGGTGAGGGGGAACTGGGGGGGGGGGGGATAGTGTGATCCTCCCACGCGCTAAGTCCCCTTGGTGAAAATCCTCACTGTCAGGTGAAAAGAAGTGGCTGGTGACGCCACATGTATTGGTGGAAGGAAGCATGTGGTAGTCTGCAGCCCTCCCCGGATCGGCAGAGGGGCTGGAGTAGCAACCGGGGCGGCTCGGAAGAGTGGGGTAACTGGCCGGATACAGTTGGGTAGAAAGGGGGGGGGGGAATAAGTGTGTTCATTGTTAAAGTACCAGTTTTTCTTGCAACAGTGCTTCACCGCAGCAAAAGTACTCTGCCCCGAGATATGAACTGTTCAGAGGCTCCAGGCGTTTGTTGTCAGCTGGCATGGTGAGAATGAATGGTATGGAGACCAGCTGACTCAGAGAAACAAGTTTTGTTTCAAACTACCTTCAACCCTTTGGGCTTTTATAATAGCAAACACTCTAAATTAAGAGCCCCCCCCTCCCCCCAAAACGCCACGTTTCCATTTTGGGAAAAAAAAATCAATTATTTGATATCCCTTAAATATTGAGGATCATTTATCATTTTGACTGTTAACGGTACAGGTTAACCTAGGTTTCTATCTTTGCTTATCTATTTCACTGTCAATCATAGTTAGAATAGGTATTGACAGACGTCTTATTTCTGGAAGGAAACCCCTCACTGCAAAAAATACAATCTTGGAATTTTATCTTTTCTTGAGTCTCGTGATGCTTATTTCAAGATATTGCTATTATAATTAGCTTACATCACTGGCAGATGTCATTAGTTGTTTCAAGAAAGTGAACTTGTTTCGTGATAATTGGACTTGTTTCAGGACATTTGCTCTAAAAAAAAATGTATTTCTTGTTGGAAGATTTTTTTTCTGTTTAGGGAAAATTCCTTTCAAGTCTTATGATCCTGAAATGAGTAGACTAGAATAGAATACACGTTATTTGTCGTTTGCAGACACATACAATGAAATTCACTCTCTGCATTTAACCCATGCTAGCTGTGTAGCTAGGAGCAGTGGGCAGCTGCAGCACTCGGGGACCAACTCCAGTTATTTCTTCCTATTGCCTCAGTCAGGGGCACAGACAGGGGTATTAACCCTAACATGCATGTCTTTTTGATGGTGGGAGGAAACCGGAGAACCTGGAGGAAACCCACGTAGACACGGGGAGAACATGCAAACTCCACACAGGAAGGACCTGGGACAGCCTGGGGTTCGAACCCAGGACCTTCTTGTTGTGAGGCAACAGTGCTAACCACTGGGCCACCGTGCCGCCCAGTACACCTTATTGAAACAAGCAATATTATCCGCCAGTGGGCTAACATAATTTCATTAGCAATTTCTTGACGTAAGCATTATGAGACTTAAAAAAACGAGAGAAAATATCTTAATGAGACTGTATATTTTTTTTCTTCTTTGCAGTCTTCATAGCCGCAGTGATACCTGGTGGGTTGGTAGCCATACCTGGTCAGGCCTGAGTCCGGGTGGCACCCAGGCGTACTCCTCCAGGGCACAGCCGGAGTCATCGTCTGAGGTGGAGCTCCTTTGAAAGCCCAGGGACACCTTCCCCATCTTCCCCCCACATCGAGGCTCCATTTCCAGGGCCCTCGGCGAAGGACGCTCCCCTCTCTCACCGTGCTCCAGGTTCATCACACACGGGTGCTGTGGAGAAAGAGGGGAAAGTTAATCATACATATTGATATTGGAAGAGAGAGAGAGAGAGCGATCCAACATTTATCTCTTTTTTCTTTCAATTCAGTTCAATTCAATTCAGTTTATTGTCATTAAAAACAATGTGCAGGCACATGTTAAAAATGAAATGAGGGCTGTGGCTTCACCAAACAGTGCAAGACAGACACAGACAAACACAGCAAACACAGTATAAGATATACACACATGAAGACCAAAAGCTAAAAATAAGTAAAAAATGTTTTATCTGCATTATGCAAAAATGTTGGTAACAGCTTTTGTCAAGGTATATGGGTTTCGACTGTTGCTCTTCATGTAGTTGGCTGGGTGCAGTCACGGGTGTTACGAGTGTTGCAACACTCGCACTTTGTCAGAAACATGATTTCATCCCTCCCTACTTTTTCCTGAGGTAGCTGTCGATGAAACGAAACTGAGTTCCCCATACATGAAAACCTATTGGTCAAGTTAAATTGATTGAGCGGACATCCAGAGAATCACAAGCCACCAGGCCAGGGATGAGTAAACAGTTGAAGTACAGTAAAGTTATGTGCATGCAGTAAGAAAAGGTGCTTCTGTCGCTCGCTGCTGGCTGTGATAACAGATTAGGGAATAACAGATCAGAGGTATGAAACGTTCTTTTGTAACTGTGTCTTGTTATGTGACGTGTCAGTTAACATTAGTCATTGAACATAAAATGAAAAGGACTATCCTAGTCATTGTGCTAGCTAGCTAGCTAGCTAGCTACCTCAATCATTCCAAATGCAATCCAGGTGGCAAACAAACTTAATGCAAGCTCACTGTAGCTGACATTATTTGGCTAGATAGCATTTCACAGCTAGATAGCAAGTTAAAGTCTGAATGTCCCCCTCTTTTGGGGACAGTTATAGTGACATGGGCTTGCTAGGTCTTTGCTTTGGAAGGAAACAGAAACCTAGCTTGCAATCTATTGTTGCAATCATTCAATTTTACAATAGTACATTAATGTTGTTCTTGCATTAATGCTATGTAGGTGTTCATTTATGTAACTTAAAGCTATTTGTTTGAGCTTAAAACCTATTAAAAAAACGTTTTTTCCTACATCAACTCATTCCTATTACTGCTGTTCTACTTCTTTAGGATAGGCAATCACATCAGGCATCAACCTCAATGAGAGAGGATGAAATTAATGTTGCACAGGTGAAATGAAATTAGTTTTAAGGTTTACCCTGTGGACATGTTAGCATTTCTGTGGTAGAGAGGCATTCAGCGGAGCTGGGGTGGTGGTGGCGAATACAGTATCTCAGGGTGAAGGGTGTGGTGGTACAGTGTACATTTTGAACTCAATATTATTTGCATATAGTGGTGAAGAAAATGTAGAAATGCATGGCATTCATTTTGATTTGGCATGTTGTGGAGACTGGAATGGGGGCCGAAGGTGGGGGGCTGCCCTGCTCATGTCCCACCCCTATAACCCAACACTTTTAAAACCGCTGCTCCATCCCTGGTGTTAGCGATCTAGTTAGTGAAAGTTATTGTATTTTTAAACTCATTGCAAGTACCTTTAGATGAGAGCGAGGCATCAGCTAATTGCCTATCGCAGGGGTGGGCAATCTTATCCAGAAAGGGGCGGTGTGGGTGCAGGTCTTTGTTCCAACCAAGCAGTTACACGCCTGTGTCTCCTAATCAAGTCCCTCAGCAAAAACGCTACTGGTTGATTAGTGGGATCAGGTGTGTAACTGCTTGGTTGGAACAAAAACCTGCACCCACACTGGCCCTTTCTCGATAAGACTGTCCACCCCTGGCACAGATTTCGCCGACCTGTCAACACAATAGTTGCCCTGATCCAAGCTGAGGGGCTTCAATGGATGCCTTAACATATCAGTTTGTGGTTAAAACAAACTCATCACAGCCTTCATGGACATCAGATGATTGAATAAATGAAGTAGCTAGAAGTTGGAGAAACTGGGCATGAATTACCGGTGCTGTTAAATCACACATCAAGTAGTGAAAAAAAGAGGAAAGAGCCTTCTTTGTTTTCTCCGCTGCATAACGTCATTATAACACAATCACCATTCACGCATCTTCAACAGCATATGAATAAAACTCACATACAGCCATCGGCAGGGGTATGTCATTTTCCCACTACACTGGTGTACCGTGTTGTTCCCAGACCAGAACTTTGATCTACTGTTGTTGGTTCACAGTTGGGTTTGATTTTGATATAGTAGATGCATGAGCTGGCAAGGCATCCAAATATACCCTATTTCTAGTTTCACTGGATGTTAATGCAAACTTGTGAAAACATGTTATGAAAAATTTTTTACTGTGATTTGCCAATTTGTACTTAGGCAGTGCATAAATATCCTAGGCTGAATAATTTCCCCATGACAGCCACAGTGTTGGGTACATAAATCACTCCTGGGCTGCTGGATGCTGCTCATGTTGCAGTATAATGACCTACAAGCTGGTACAATGGCAGCATTGTTAGGTACAGTAAGTCAACAAGACCTATAGTTCCACTTAATTCCTTTATCTCTGGCAGGGTAAAAAAAAAAAAAATCCATGCATCAACACACTGTGCTGTGTCTAAAACCTTGCATGTCAAAATACCCCTGGCCCTGTAAGGACTGCATTCTGGTCGTGCTCTCTTAAATACACAAGGCACATTAAACCACATCAAGGTCTTAGGAACAGCGGTTTTAATACACTGACATAATGTTATGCAACTGGAATTTCCATGAGCTCTTAGTCAGTTGGCCTATGCCACTTTTTTATTGACTGGTTGATACAGTGGTAACTTGCATAAGCTGCCTATCAGTTGGAACTGGAACAGGGGTTTTGTGCAGATGCTACTGAACAAACAGGAAACGCGATAAAACATCTCTCATGTAAGTATGTAAGTGGATGATTATTTGCATAGATTATGAAATGTGATCTAGAGAATACCAGCAAAACGGTGAGGAGGGAAATGGAAAAACAGACAAATTCTCACACAAAAAAAATAATTTTGCTGTGTGTAGAAAGGGAAGAAAAGCAATCCCTAAAAGAAAATCAATGAAAGAATTATATCAATTAATGCATGTTGAATTAGCATGTACACAAAAACCAACATGAACATATATATTGTTGTGCCCAAACACATATCCACACCATCTACTGCATACTTCAATCCAAGCACTTCCAGTAGCAGCCTTTCAAACAGCTCTCTCTTTTTTCTCTCACTCACTCACTCTCTCTCTACTCACTCATTCACTCACTCTCTCTTCACACTCACTCACTCATTCACTGACTCTTCTCACTCACTCTCACTCACTCTCTCTTCTCACTCATTCACTCTCTCTTCTCACTCACTCACTCACTCACTCTCGCGCTCTCTTCTCACTCACTCACTCACTCACTCACTCACTCACTCACTCTCGCTCTCTCTTCTCTCACTCACTCACTCACTCTCGCTCTCTCTTCTCACTCACTCACCCACTCTCGCTCTCTTCTCACTCTCTCATGCTCTTCTCACTCATTCACTTTCTCTTCTCACTCACTCTCTCGCTCTCTATTCTCACTCATTCACTCACTCTCGCTCTCTTCTCACTCATTCACTTTCTCTTCTCACTCACTCACTCTCCCTCGTCTCACTCACTCTCTCTCTTCTCACTCATTCACTTACTCACTCTCTCTTCTTACTCATTCACTCTCTCTTCTCACTCACTCTCTCTCTCTTCTCACTCACTATCTCTCTCTTCTCACTCACTCTCTCTCTCTTCTCGCTCACTCTCTCTCTTCTTTTTACAAGCTGATAAGAGTTGGTCTGGTACATGAAAAGGGATTGATCAGTCCCCTCACTTCTGTGTCTGCTGCCTTCAGCAGTAGCCCTCTTATCTCGTCTGCCATGTTCTTCAGAGCCCCCTCGGCCTGACAACAAAGTACTTTGGTCTCAAGGTGTTGCAGAGGCCACCTCTGCTCTGCCTCGCTCTGTTTTGTGTCTTTGACATGCAAATTGGGAACAGAACAGACCTTGTTTGAGCAAAAACAGTCGGAAACTTCACACGACCCCTCCAATCCTCATCCGTTCTGGAGACATCCTCAGGCCTCAATGGCTTCTATTGACTGAATTAAAGTTACAATACGCAAATTTACGCTCGCCGGAAAGGGAACGCATGTGCCATTGGCTACACTTTAAACCGTGCTGTCACTTGTCACCCAAGGTGTGTTAAGTTAAGCTTCCTCTAAACACTCTGTAAAACTGTAAAGGAAAAATAGAAATCAGTATTGCAGAATGTGACATTAGCTCCCTGAAACAACTGCAGTGAAAAATAATAATAAGAAAAAAAAAAACTAAAATCCCTCCAGAAGGATTTATATAATCCTAATTATCGCCGATATGCTTTCGTTCCGTCTCTGAGGAAAGTTCGTTTTTCCTTGTATTGTTTTAGATCAAAGATTTGTTTTTTGTTTTTTTGGGCCGGCAAACGTAAGTCAAAGTTTGGGCGATATGACAGCACTGATAAAAAATAGAAAAATAATCTGTGATTGCCATAGCCATTCTTTGTAGCACTGCTATCAGTAGAGGTTCCTTCCTTTCAGTAAATGTTTGTCGAAATGGGCTGTGAGCTGCGAAACTAGGCCAGTGTGTTTCAATATACAAGTCCAATGTGGTGAGAATCCCAAATGCACATCACATCCAAACACTTCCCAGCCATGTGCAATGGGAATTCTGCCTGCCCAATTCAGGCCCAACACTGGTATTTGGGTAACCACTGTAATTTTCTATGCATATGAGCCGGCCTTGCAAGAACGAGAAAGCAAACGCCCCATTAGCATACAGTTACATTCTATTAAAATAAGCCCCCCGGGCCTCAAAACACAGAATAAGATTACAGATTATGAATGCTGTTAAAACTCAAGCCAAAGCCCTTATCTCCGACGAGGGGGTGCTTTGGGTGTCGCTTTGTTGTTAAGTGACTAATCTATCAAGTTTTATGGTAGGATAGATAGCGATATCACTCAGAAGCTTTCCTAAGCTGTTCTGCACAATTGATGGCTTTATCTAAAGTACCCTGCTTAAGAGCTGAAGTCATGCACATCACCATGGACTTTTGTGGGGGGGGGGGGGGGATTTTCATGTAACCGTGGCTTACAGTTCGCAAATGCTCGGCCATTCCCAACAAAACACATCTCTATTTACTTTACATTCGTCTAGAGTAATGTAGATTGCATGAGCAGGTCAGGTTTTCCATAATGCTGTACCGCCCTGCTGCTAAACACTGCTGTCATACTGTGGGCATCATGTGCTATAAACTGGAAAAGAAAAGTCAGAGATTCAAATCAATACGCCTGTGAATGATAATGTGGTGTTGTCAGTCTTTGATGTCTATAGGGCGTCCGGGTGGCGTGGTGGTCTATTCTGATGCCTACCAACACAGCGATCGCCGGTTCGAATCCCCACGTTACCTCTGGCTTGATCAGGCGTCCCTACAGACACAGTTGGCCGTGTCTGCAGGTGGGAAGCCGGATGTGGGTATGTGTCCTGGTCGTTGCACTAGCGCCTCCTCTGGTTGGTCGGGGCACCTGTTCGGGGGAGGGGGAACTGGGGGGAATAGCTTGATCCTCCCACACGCTACGTACCCCTGGCGAAACTCCACTCTGTCAGGTGAAAAGAAGCAGCTGGTGACTCCACATGTATCGGAGGAGGCATGTGGTAGTCTGCAGCCCTCCCCGGATTGGCAGAGGGGGTGGAGCAACGACCAGGATGGCTTGGAAGAGTGGGGTAATTGGCAAGGTACAATTGGGGAGAAAAAAGGGGGGGGGGTCAAAAAAAAACTTTGATATCTATATAGGCAACCATTTGTAAGTGCAGGTTTGCCATTCTAGGTTGTCTGTGTGTGTGTGTGTGTGTGTGTGTGTGTGTGTGTGTGTGTGTGTGTGTGTGTGTGTGTGTGTTTATTCACGATGATTTTAACACAAAAAAATGTCTTTGCCACTCAAGTACCAAAATATCTTGACTCCCGTTTGCACAGCAAGTCGACATTGGATCTAATTCGCCATTCTGCTGAACATGCACTTTCGCGACTAAACTCAAAATACCTGCAACATCTCAGCAAAACCAAATATTTGCATTGCGTAAACCAGGAGGACTATTTTTTAATTTCAGTTTAATTTTATGGACCCATGATATGCATTATGCATCTTTTCGGGTGGGGTGGGTGGTTGGAGGAGTGCGCTTTCTTCCTGAGAGGTTTGCCAAAATAGCAAATTTTATGAAATTCCAGCTCGGTCTGTCCTCCTCTCTCCTCCGGCCCGAACGCCTCTCATCTTAAAGGTTGAGGGGGAAACGCGACGGTGGTTTCGCGAGCCAACATACACAGCAACTCACATTACACCTTGTCACCCCTTGGCAATAACACAATGTGTGTCTTTGTCAAAAACAAAAACAAGATGTCCAGCCCGCTCCCCCTGGAAAGCTGGCCATTGGCGGAGGCATGAGAGGTGAGGGCAGCGGGGGTTAAAAAGGGAAACTTGGAAGAGAAAAAAAAAACCTATAAGGAGACACAACATTGGGTCTGTGTAAACAAGGGCCAGATGTAGCTAGCTAACGGATAACCCCCCCTCCTCTCCAACCCAGTTAAGCGACACTTCTAAAGAGGCTTTCCTTGGCTTTCCTTTCCTTGGAGGCTGAGGGAATTACTTAGTCAAATACATGGCCTTTTTAAAACGAATACAGCCTCGGGCCTGCAAGCCGAGTGCGCTGCAATATGGAGGTTTCACTTTTCCAGATTGTGCGAACGTATTTAAGAGTATCCTGCCCTACGAGCGTAGCAACTCAAGATGGTAGTAGGCTCCTAGCAGGAATTACTTGCAGCTTTTCACACGATAAAACTCAGCAAATGCTCAAATAGTAATAAGAAGAAAGGTTATTTAATTGAAACGGAGAAAACACATTATCATATTTTCATAAATATCACAAAAGTGGCTTTAGGAGAACCATGAAATCGTGGCGTTTCGGGGGCCGAGGTCATCTTGGTGTGTTATTTTAAGGCCAAATGGGTTTCAGGGGGTGCCCAAGAGGATCAACACAGTTTGAGAGACCACCTGTATGCACACATGCACGTATGTAAACGCAAACACACACGCACACACTCATGCTATTAAACTCCCACCCAAACGAGCGATAAGGAAAATATACACCCATACGTTTACGATGTGCATACGTCTTAATACAAACCCACACATAGACCAACTTAGGTGCAAAAAGACACACACTAAGACATGCACACACACACACACACACACACACACACACACACACACAAATCCCACCCAGTTAGCGTATGTGCACCAAGACACACACACACACACACACACACACACACACACACACACACACACACACACACACACACACACACACACACACACACACACACACAGCATGACCTCACTGCTATCTTCCACTCTCACACAGCTCTGTTATCTTGAGCTAAGCTTAGCCAGCCACTCTCTCCTCAGCTCTGTTTCAACACTCCCATGTGTCACTCCGCTAATGTCCATGAAGCCTCTCACAAACCGCCGCTAACGTGCTGTCTTGTCAGCGCAGCCAGGCTGGGGTTCCAGCAGGTGGACGCCAGCGCGTCTTACAGGGGCGCAACTGCCTTAGAAACTGATGTCATTTATCGCTCGTGCGTTTGAGAGCGAACATGCTGGGGTTAAGCTGAACCAGGCTGGAAGTCCTGCTGCGTTGTCCGGTCCATGCTCAACCTCGTTTTTCTTCTTACCTCCGGGAAAAGCATACTCCTCTCTCCCCCGCCTCCTCATATGATTCGCAGTCTCTTCAAGATCCTTGTGGTCACCGTGCTCTCGCTGTGGCTACATGTCTGCAACACCGGCCCTCGAGATCGAAGCTCCGAGCGGATCCAAAAACAACTCAGGAGAGGATTCCTGCACAGCTGCTGCGTTGTGTCTCTGCCTCTTGAAATCAGCCGCAGCCATGAAGCCGTGAGAGAGAGTCTGAACGCAGAGATTGTGATTCCAAGGGGAAGCTTCTCATTTGGTCATGGCTGTCCAGCAATCGAGGGGTAGGGTGGAAGTGTGGAGTGGAGTGGAGGGGAGGGGGAGGGGAGGGGAGGGGGGGGGCGACAGAATGAGGTGATGTCTTTATCTGGAGTGTCTTCAATCCCAGTGAGTGTGTGAAGTGATTGAGAGAGTGATAGAGCGAATGTGTGTGTGTGTGTGTGTTTGTGTGTGTGTGTGTGTGTGCGTGCGTGTTGTGTGGCGGTGGGGGTGTGTGTGTGTTTTCAGGGGCAGTCAAGCTTTGTCGGCCCCTCCCTTAACCCCCCCTACACACACACACACACACACACCTACCCAACCCTCCTCGATCTACTCACACCCCACCACGCTTGCCACTGCTCTTCAAACACACACCTACACACTCAAACACACCCCTGCTTCAGAGTCAACAACCCCCACGTCCATGTCCTCTCCACCCCCTCCCCCCACGAAGCCCACTCCGAGCAGCACCCCCAACCAAAATAAATGACTCCTAGAAGCCAGATGACTGTCAACTGTGCAGCTTCTCTCTCTTTTCTCTCTCCCTCTCTTTGCTGAAAGGCCGATGACACAGCTCTCGCTCGTCTGTCTTTCTCCATCTCTGTCTGTCCGTCAAAAAATCAGATGACTATCCTCTCTGTCCATCTCCTTCTTCATCTGTCAATACCCCTGTCATCAAATAATTCCTGCAGTTATCTAATCTGCGGTACCTGCTACAGTCTGCCCTAATAACGTTGCATCTGATTTGATCCAAATCTACCAGATCTATCGACAGATCGCACAGGGAACACGGTGTTTTCAGCATTTTCTTCTGTTTTCTAAAACTAAATGGAAAAACAAATCCATTGCTGTGACTGCACTATAGTGTCAACTTGGTTACCCATAGTATGATTGACAGCATCTCTTTTGAAATGATTAACGACACACGTTTCTTTTTCAGAGATGACAATGACGGTGGTAGTCGGCTTTACAGCTGATCATTTCGATCCCACCCGGTTGATGAACCAGTATCGCGTTCCCAGACCGGGCCCTCTTTATGTCCAATCATCAGCAAGCCAGCAACAATTTTAGTTGCGTGCATTGCTGGTCAAGTCATCTCCTAAGTTTTTCCATTGCATTTTTTGGAGGTTGACGCTGCGGTTGAATTTGAAGGGTGCTCCCTCTCAAGTCAATTTCATCCATCCCAGGAAGTTCTCATGAGAGGGAGACAACCTTTAAGCCCCCCCCCCAACACACACACACACACCTCTCATTTCCACCAATCCCAGCGATCTGTGATACGAACTCGTTTATCTAATACACCATAACATACTGATCTTAATGCATTCTATATGCCAGATATGAACAAATATTTGTATCTTGCAACTGCATTTACTGAAGTTCTGTTTGCGAGGGCAGTACAGGAAACAAAACAGTCCCCAGCATACGCAACAGCCGACAGCATGCAACACATTTACTTGACGTGTCACTGGAGCTTTGGTGTGATTTATTTGGACAAGGTCCACACCATCAGTCATCCTGGAAGGCTAAAAAGCCGCGATGGCTTCATTTAGAGAGTCTCAATGACAAATGAGTTTACGCAATTGTCCAGCGGACAAAAGCCCCCTCTCCCCTTGACAACACCACGGGGAGACCTCAGAGAAGGCGAGAGAACTGTGTGTAACTTGCCAAATTACCTGCTGCAAAAAGGAAAAGAGCCATGACTCAGTCGACTAACTAGCTCACAGGGAGAGAGAGAGAGAGAGAGAGAGAGAGAGAGAGAGAGAGAGAGAGAGAGAGAGAGAGAGAGAGAGAGAGAGAGAGAGAGAGAGAGAGAGAGAGAGAGAGAGAGAGAGAGAGAGAAAGAGACAGAGAGAAAGCGCTAGCAAGAGGAAAAGAAGAGAGCGATTCAAAGAGAGGACAAGGAATTCTCTGTGTGTGCATGAGATACCCTATGTGCTTTAGCAACAGATTTCTACTCTGGCACACCAAAGCATATTTCAAATTGTGTGTGCATGTGTGTGTGTGAGAGAGAGAGAGAGAGAGAGAGAGAGAGAGAGAGAGAGAGAGAGAGAGAGAGAGAGAGAGAGAGAGAGAGAGAGAGAGAGAGAGAGAGAGAGAGAGAGGGAAGAGGAGAGAAGGAGGGAGCAGGAGTGGGGGAAAAGAAGAACGAGAGAGAGAGAGAGTTAGACACAGAGAACAAGAAAGTGAGGAGGAGAGAGAGGGGGAGAAAGAGAGAGAGAGCTTGGCAGCACTGTCAGATGGGGTAAACCTCTCAGAAAAGCGCTCAAGTTTTCCAGGGGTCTTGGCAAAGCTTTGCAAAAGCCACTTTGTGTTTAATCCCGGGAATGACATGCATTAAGTTTCCTACTGCAGATATTTATCAGCATATTCATTTCCAAAGCTCTGGACATCTTATTTCAGGTAGGAGGTAGTAGAGAGGACAACCTCCTGCAAAATAATAAAAAAATCCCTTTTCTTGACCGCGATTAAAGACAGACAGCCACTTGATTCAAATAGCCGAGCAGACAATGGGTGGGTGAGAAATGTACTCGCGTGAAAAGGAGACAGGTCGGAGGATGAGCGGCATTCTCTCAGACAAAAGGCAGATATCGGCCTTTCAGAGAGAGCTTGGGCTTGTGGCCAGGGACCAAGGGGCCATATAGAAAATACAGAGGACAGTTGACCTCCCTGTCTCTCCCCGCTTACTCCCAAAAGAGAAAGAGAGCAACAGAGAGGGAGGCATGTGCATGCCAGTGCATATCATCTGTCGCCACAACACTAGCTACCTCAGTCTCTGTTAGCACTTATTTCAACTTGCAGGTTAGTGTAATTTTAAACATGTGAAACTTCCAACGCGTCAAACACACACACACACACACACACACACACACACACACACACACACACACACACACACACACACATATATATATATATATATATATATATATATATATATATATATATATATATACGCAAAAACAGCTGCGCTCCAGTTCTCTAAAATCTAACAATCTTTCCCAGACAGAAAAAGAGCGGACGAGTGCACCTTGCTGCCTCCCGTGTAACGGCGGCGACTTGAGCGAGAAACACCTAGAGAGATTGTTGCATAGCCTCTTCCCTCCTCCATTGTGAAACGGATTGGCCTTTTTCCCC
This sequence comes from Lampris incognitus, assembly GCF_029633865.1. Classification (NCBI taxonomy): domain Eukaryota; kingdom Metazoa; phylum Chordata; class Actinopteri; order Lampriformes; family Lampridae; genus Lampris; species Lampris incognitus. The sequence goes on along the minus strand of NC_079213.1, from coordinate 17,416,534 downwards.
CCAAAGCCACCATTGTGAGTCTGACATAATATTTCAGCGCTCTGCCAGGGCCCATGGACATGTGTTAAATGGATGACACCCCGGTTGCATTCAGATGTTCTAGGCCGGTAAGCAAAGAATAACTAATGGAAGGTTTATGCAGTGACCTTTAACCCCCATGTGTCCAGAATTGTGCACGTGCACATGTGGATGGATACATGTAAGCGCACACACATTTCTCCATTCAAAACTGCTTAAACCTCACTCTGCTTGAAATTACTTGCGGATCTTTGCTCAAGAAATCGGGACAACCTTTTAATCCAGTCTCTCCAAGTGCTTTCTGAGCCGCGTTATTTTTCCTTGGCAAGACCCAAAGATGGGGAGTCCAGACAAGGACTAGTGGTCTGTTCTGGAGTTGAAACTCTAAACCAAGCCGTGACTATGTACTGAGTGTACCCATACACACACTCTCACAGACAACGAGACACACTTAGTCACTCCTATTTCACCAGTGCATTGGAACAGAACTAGAGGTTATCATGTGGCCCTTATTTCGCCTTCATTTATTTTCCCCCGGGGAAGGTCTGCTGACTGTGCAAGGTATTTTTTTCTTAGCAATGGCCAGCTTCACATTCACACAGTTACACACATTCACACCTGGGAGCTGCCCAACACAACCGCAGTTTTTGACTGCTGACCACTTAGCTTCAATGTGCTAAGGTCAAGGAGGTAATAACAGAGTTTGAGTTCACATGGGGAGAGCTTGGATAATGGGGACAGGTTTCTATTCTATTCTATTCTATTCTAGATAGATAGATAGATAGATAGATAGATAGATAGATAGATAGATAGATAGATAGATAGATAGATAGATAGATAGATAGATAGATAGATAGATAGACAGACAGACAGACAGACAGACAGACAGACAGACAGACAGACAGACAGACAGACAGACAGACAGACAGACAGACAGACAGACAGACAGACAGACAGACAGACAGACAGACATAGATAGATAGATAGATAGATAGATAGATAGATAGATAGATAGATAGATAGATAGATAGATAGATAGATAGATAGATAGATAGATAGATAGATAGATAGATAGATAGATAGATAGATAGATAGATAGATAGATAGATAGATAGATAGATAGATAGATAGATAGATAGATAGATAGATAGATAGATAGATAGATAGATAGATAGATAGATAGATAGATAGATAGATGGATGGATGGATAGATAGATAGGTAGATTTTCCAGTTGAACAATGGTTCATCATAAAACGCCAAAAGACTTTAACACACACTGTGAATATAGTCCAAACAGGCTGTCTAAGCACTGCATCACATTAGCTGTCTTGCAGTTTAAACAGTGTCTGGAGCCCAGAATAAATAAACTGTGAATACAAACGGCAGGGTGGGTGGCAGCGGAGAAACGTTTGCCATATTACTAAGAGCTCTTCATGGCAATGCCTGATGAAATGCTGGAAATATACATTTGCAAATCAAGAGCCAAAACTGAGTCAAATCCAACAAGATTAGACTAGTACGGTATCACGGGAGAACATTTCAGAAACTTTCTTGACCCTCGCCAGAGCCATGACTTTGCACCCCTTGGATAGAGCAAACGTCACCCTGGCACTTCTCATAGGAAGACCATTCCCCTCCAATATCATGTAAACGACCTTGTCATTCACTCGCCCATGAATGGTGCTTGTTAACCCATTGCGTATTTGTGTAGTGATTCGTATAGTTTACTGTCTACTACACATCATGCAGTGACCTGGTATTGAACGTAGAGTCCAGCATTATCTGTGCTGTATGATCATATATGCTTGTTTTTCTGTTAATTTGTTGATGAATGCAGTGAAGTTGATCTTGTTTGGTGGTTTCACATGCCTAAAGTGGCATGGGCAACTGTACAGTCACCAACATATTCACACATATGCAGACAGGCATATTATCTCACTCTTTCTATCCCAATCCCTCTATTATCTAATTCTCACAAATGCACAAACATACTCCAAACCACTTTGGACAAAGAACCCACTCCCGCATCCCAAATCACATCCATTATCGTCCCCTATTCAGCTTCATTCACACACCGACAGACGCCTTTCAGCGGCCATTCACACTAGGAAACGGATCTGTAGCCTCCACTATAACAAGGCCTTCGAATCTGCAGATTCAAAGGCCTCATTGCTGCACATCAGTGCCGTGGAAGTGTTGCTCAGTACCCTTGCCGGTTCAGTGTTAATGTTCCTTGACCCTTCCAGGCATCGTAACAAGCCCGGTGTGACTGGGGTTTCTGGCTATAAAACCCTGCCGAGGTTTGTTAACTTCCACAGGGTGTTACCTGCACACCTCTGAAACAACGGAGAAGGCAGTAAAAAAAAAAGAAAACAGTAAAAAGCAGGAAATTGTCAACGACCTGCGATGAGATCGGTGGTGAAGACTCAGCTAAGGAGCCACTGACCTGAGTGCAGGAGTTTCTAAAACCATTACAGCTACCAACGATTTACATAGACTACCTATTGCAGTCTGCAATTGCCTCTGAAAACAAAATTAGCAGTACACTCTCATTACTTTAGAGAGCAATAGCACCAAAAAAGACAAGACTAGGATGGATGTGGAGAAAACTCCGACTTTTTGATCCAAACTAGCATACACACACACATGGTTGCAGGGATGAGGGTCATTACACATTATCATCTCTGCTCAGACGAATCCCATCATACACGTCCCACTACCCATGGACTCTTTATCACTGTCACCTCTATCTGACCCCGCTTTTTACAAGGGCCCTCCTCGGCTAAACCGGAAACCTTTGAACGGAAAACGTATGCACCGTCAGTCAAAGTGTTTGAATTTCATCAGAGGCTTCATGAAGCCGCCGGGATTTGTTGTGTGTGTGTGTGTGTGTGTGTGTGTGTGTGTGTGTGTGTGTGTGTGTGTGTGTGTGTGTGTGTGTGTGTGTGTGTGTGTGTGTGTGTGTGTGTGTGTGCATGTTCAGAAAATCGAGCTGTGAAAGGGTTTGCTGATTGAAGTCAGCTGAAGTCCCTCAGGTGGGTCAAATATACTGAGGGGATTTTTTTTTCTCATCAGACTTTAGCAAACAAGCAAACCCTTGAAACTTTTGAGATTGTCCGTTTGTGGCGCCAGAAGGTCTTGTCGGCAAGCGTATTTGGAAAGAAGTTCTTTAATAAGTCTCATCCCTCTCCTGTCAAAGGTGTCTGTGTGCCTTTAATGCCAAGGGAACTGGTCTGAGGTGCAGTGCGGGTGTCAGGATGAGACGCCAGGAAAAATATCAACATCATAAACCATCCACTTGTCTTGGAGTAGGTTTATGTAAATGTGTTGCAGATGCAAAAAAAAAAAAGAGGACAAAGAAAACTTTCAGGAAGCTGCCCATCAATATCAGAAGACTGAGACTTTATAGTACTCGTCAATGACTATTATGTTTACAAACCACAATGTAATAAAAATATTTCACAATCACTTTTCTTTCTGTAAGCGTAGGTGTGGTTCACAAATGGATTGGATTACATTTTGGAGCAGAACTGCGCAATTTGAGAGTGATTAATATCTGTCAGCAGCTACTATTTCTGTCAAAAGCACATCTGTCAAGTCTTTAGCCTGCTTATAGCTTTTGCTTATACTCCTGGATATGTAGGGGAATTATTCTGAGCTTCAAGTGGATTTTCGATGAATCCCTCGACTACTTACTGGCAGATTGAGAATAATGCTATTTTAAGGCTTAAAGGTTTATCAAAATAGCGCAGAGGCCTCGAACACACAAGGCAGGAGTCGGGCCATCTGTAACTTCTGTTTGTTGCGATTCGGACTGGTACGTCTCACGTAACCGACTTTGACTTGACACCCACCACCCACGCCAAGTTTATTTCAGAGCAATCTCGGAACCCAATGTCGTCTGATGTTTTAGCCTCTGGGAACAACGGCCAATATTTCCGGCCGCTGTCCGCTTACTTCGATTTCCTACGAAGACTTCCGGTTTCGTGCATCCGCCATTGTTTACAGTCGGATTAGCAACTTGAGACGCGAGAACGGAGTTGGAGCTGAAGGACGACGTCTATGACTGGATTGTTTCACAAGTATTCAGCACGAGTTGAACGTTTCTTTACACAACACACAATTATCGATACTTTTTGAAGGTATTTTAGATCCAGACGACATTTCGGCTAAAGCGTTCCGCCTCTTTCGCTCCCCACACTGACTGTTAGCAACGTGCAACCAAAGCTGGTTCCTGTAGAAGTCCCCGCCTACGGGATGTACTGCACCACAAGGCGACATCGCTAACCGCTCGGCTAAAGGCTCAGACCCGCTAGCTAAGGACTAATGTGTCTTATTAGTAGTTTACAGTAGATTCATTACATGAAATTTACAAATTACAGACGATCTCACAAAAGTGTAGAATATAATAGTAGAATATGATAAATGAAATTAAATATGTTGTGCTTTACTGCTGTTTGGGCATTAGCAGTACATTGGTCCCCGAAGTTAATACTACCCAGACGAAATCTGCACATCACTTGCATTGGGCAAATTAAGTCTCACACTGCCAAAGTTCAATTTTGCAAGTGAAAGCCATTTACATCGTCACTGCTACAAATCAAGGGGAGGTAAAAAGGTGAAGGCAATTGAATATGGGAAAACATTTGCCTTCTTCTCCCGGCGAAAGGGTGTGAATAGTCACTGTAAAGCAGAGAATTAGCATGGAGTGAGGGCGAACTTTCACACAGGCCCACCACTTCACTGAAGACCTGGATTATAGGTGGGAAACAAACCATCACAGGGCTCTAGCACCTATTAGTGAAACAACAGACTCCCTTTCTTACTATATTACTATGTGTATAGGCCTACGCTGTGTATGTGTGTTTGAGAGGGAAAGATTAGTGTGTGTGTGTGTGTGTGCGCGCGCGCGTGCGTGCGTGTGTGTGTCTCCATTCTGCAGCTGCAATTATGTGCAATGAAACCAGTTTTATTAGCCTATATTAACTTTGAATATACACACGTGCATGCACACACACACACACACACACATTTAATTTGATTTTGCTAACTGATGCATTCCTTCTTTAATAGAAACAAAAGGTCACTGTGACCACTAGGGAAAGGTGAGTTAGTTTGTGTGTGTGTGTGTGTGTGTGTGTGTGTGTGTGTGTATGTGTGTGTCTGTGTGTGTGTGTGTGTGTGTAGCTTGATGCTGTAATGAGGCTGGCAATTCAGTTAATATGAGCACGTGATTTTGGCCACTGTTGTCTCACACTTATATAAACACACACACACACTCAGACACACAGACACAGACACACACACACACACACACACACACACACAACATAACATAAAACTATCCACTTGAAGAAGTTAAAATCTTAGAAATGTACAGTATGGCCAGACGATAGTTTTTCTGAAACAAAACTCTGCTTGTTTGTTTTCTCATTGACAGGAGAAAGTTGCTTAGCCCAGTTTATTGACTCAACAAAACCGAATGAGCGAGGCCAAACTAAATACTTACTAATTGAGTGAGTAATGGCGGGGCAACCGACCGTAGTAATTAAGAAAAAGATAGGAGCCACCATTTCGCCTGCTGTTAACAGGAAAAACATAAATTATTAAAAACAAAACGGCAGGCCAGATAGACCCAGATACCTATGATGAAATCAAAGATGGGAAGAAAGATAAGAAACCGGTTCGTCTGGTACTTGTTAACAGGCAAGTACACGTGACACCCTTTCCACAGAAACCTGTAGTGACCTCAATACCAAAATCAGCTGGCAGTTCTGCCTCATCGTTCACCGCAATCCTTGTGGTCCAGCTGTCTGTATCTTACTGACTCACAAAAACACATATATATGATTCACAATCTGTCACACGTCAGACTAAATGGAAGAAGAAGAAAAACAAGCCTCTGTGACACTCAGCTCATTTCCAATAACCGAGTCGGACGTACGGGTGACGAATTGAAAGCGTGTGGGAACCGCACGTAAGAAGCGCTAAACATATGCTCACACGTCACGCAAGAGAAAAGGGGGCGTTGCACCACGCTCACCATGGGAAAGTGAGCCTGTTGGTTGTGTGCAGTGATGGCAAGAGTTTGTGTATGTGTGTGTGTGCACGGATTTGAAGATTCCCACATGTATTCTGCGCAGGAGATAGATGTAGGCCAGGGAATGGGGTTGTGTACACAGGGGCTTAATGACAGGCCCATGAGGGGATGGCACATCAGTCAAGCACAACGGACTCACACACACACACATATAATATATACAAACAAACACATGGACATGCACGAACGCTGGCCTGTGTATTACACAACCAGAGGACTCACTTTCCCATCATTTAAACATGACAGGGGTTTGGGAAGGGCGGCTGGGACCAAGCCTGATGTTCCGGACGCTTTGTCACACTCCGGCTGGGTTTTGGCCTACATCAGCTGGCACGGTTCTCAAGGCGGGCTAGTGTCAGAGCAGGGTGTATTCTGGTCTGAACCAGTATAGCCTTATATTTCATACTAGATGTTTCCAGTGACTCCCCAAGGTGCCTGTTGTATTGCTCTTATGTGGAGCTGTGGATGAGAGGAGAGTGAGAGAGTGAGAGAGATGTCTGACTGGATGATGACGCTGCTCCCCATGGGCAGCAGATACCGGCTGACCCCAGCCTGACTATTGTAGCGTTCTGGTGGCAGGTTTGGATCCCACGAGGGCGACAGATACTAAAACAAGTCGTCATATGAATATCGCTTAGAAAAGAGGCATCTGGCCAAATCCCTGAACAAACCAGCGATCAAAAGCAAGGCAGCAAGGTTGGCTGTTTCACGGGCGTTTGTTTCCCTCCTCACCTTGAGACTGTGGCGGGATTTGGCATTCCACACTGACTCTCGAGTAGCAGGCCTGAGGTCCATAAGTAAACACATGAAGTATTGGTGGGCTTTCTGTCTGATCTGAGGTCTCTCTCGCTCTGTATCTCCCCCCCCTTTTCGCTCACTTTTCCCTCTTCTTTCTCTCATTCTACCTCGCCTTCTTTCTCCCAATGTCTAACACCCCCCCCTCTCTCTCTTCACACACTCCCACCCCTTGCAGTCAGCTATATCCTCAGTTGGCCTCTCTGTTAATTCAGACCTACCTGACAGTTCTGACTAAAACCTTCTGGGTTTACTATCAGTCCTGCTTGGCGACGGCCGCGGCTCTCTAAACACACACTGCAGCCTAATCTGCAACAGATGGGACACAAGGAAGTGGGGGACGGGCAGCAGCATCGAGGATATACAACATATTTGTACCCCGCTGAAAGAAACGATAGGGTTTCATGGCAGTTCCGAAACAGGGACGACGAAGGGGCTGTAATGATGTGTACAGCTGCTTAACGGGACATATTACCGGGAGATATAAGCCCTCCATCCACAACCAGATGTCTGACAGACCCTGAGGGGGATTCCGGCAGGGCTTTCTCCGGAGGAAATGTGCACACACACACACACACACACACACACACACACACACACACACACACACACACACACACACAGACAAACACATACATCCATGGACAGTCAAATAGACAGACAGACAGACAGACAGACAGACAGACAGACAGACACACACACACACACACACACACACACACACACACACACACACAAACTGACAAACATACAAGTGCCCGTGCAAATCTATGTTCACAGACAAACACACACACACACACACACATGCATGCACACACACACACACTGACAAACAAACAAGTGCCCGTGCACATCTATGTTCACTGACAAACACACACACACACACATACACACACGCGCACGCATGCATGCACGTGCACAAGTAGCGTCAAACACACACACGCAAGCCCTCACATGTTGGATTTCACGGATGGCTGGCGAGGGAAAATGAAAGCCTCCTGATGCAATTTAGCCCCCCCAGTTTACTGTCTGGTTTTTGAGGTCATTAGTGTAAACACAAAAGACATTTATTTAGTACCTCATTAATGCAAGTGGCAATTTAAGTTCCTTTTCACGGGGGGGGGGGGGAGCTGATCTCATATAGCGCCGAAACTAAGACGACAGTCAAATCACTGTTTGTATTGGTTTTTTTTGGAGAGCGCTCGGAAAGCCCCAAGCTTTCATCAGCTAACCACTATGGGTGAATATCTTCAGCATTCCCCGTTTCTCAGAGATGAAATTGTCCCAGCTGAAGGATACGCTGGTACTTGATTACAAACCACAGAGCACAAAGGCAGTTTGGGCATGTTTAACGGAGATGGGGGGGGGCAGCAGCCGTTATATAAGAGGAGTCTATACCTCTCATTAGAATGAGAGAGCTGGCTTGAGGAAATACTTTTCCAACAATAAACACACTGCGCCAGCACAAATCGGTTGTGTATGTACAAATTGAATTTCACATAAAACGATTGCGCAACGGCTATACCGTTTCTATGCAAAGGACAGCTTGTACTGGGAGCGTAGGCCTGCAATTATAATGCTCATGCAACAAGCATGAAAACCTGCTGCAGAACTGTAAAATATATCAGGTAAAAAGAAAGTAAAAAGAAGTTGCACTTCTTGGTAGATTTGATGGAAGTCCTGCACTCTTCCACCACCTTCACTTACATCACATTTATGACAACAACCATTTCCTGAGTCCGGGTGGCATCAGATCGGATAGGGCCATTTCCCCCTCTGGACAAATCAGAGGCCAGCGTCCTCCGGGGGGGGGGGGGGGCAGACTGAGATGGCTTAGAGATGAACTGTCAGATAGGGCACCGGGTCTCTCTCCCTGGAGACCACTGGGCAGAGACTTGGGAGACCACCCAACAGCCATGGATGTATTGGAGAGATAGGGAGGGGGGGGGGATGATGCATCATGGAGGCAAACAGAGAGTGAGGATAAGCAGAGGCATGAGGGAGAAAACTGCTACTTATTGCAAAAGCGAACAGAACAAAAAGACACATGATACTTGTTTTAGTTGATTTGGAGGTTTTAACGGCGATCCAAATGTGAAGCGGCTTTCCTGACTCTCAGCGCTCTCAACAACCCGTCGAAAAGCCCGCTGCATAATTTGAAAACGCACACGGCTGTCAACGCGAACCCTGCACCCCCCCCCTTTATGAACACGTTTTTCCAGCAGCACTGATAATGTGAGCAGAAGAAAGATCAAGCGGCTTAAAGATAAAAGAGTGTGAGAAAGTGAGGGACAGTGTGGGGCCACGGTGAGACGGATACCGAGAAGCTACAATACGAGAATGTGCAAGGGATTTCGACAGGGTACTCGCACATGCCGGGATGGGATGGGGTGGGGTGGTGTATAGTAAGTGAACGTGACGGAGGACGAGACGCAGGCACACATAACTGTGAGAAGGAAAGAGTGAACCGGAGCAGGAGATTTCAGTTTGGATCTGATTTGGGACGTTCAGCTCAGGAGCTTTTTTCCGTCCCTTTTTAGGGAACGTAACGTCGAACACATGAGCGCTATTTACCAGACAGGGAGCGGCTGAAGTTAAGCCATGTTTTTAGGCTGCAGCCCTACACACGCTGCTGTCCGTCAGCTAGTGAGCGCGTGAGTGAGTGATGGAGTTTCACCATTGGCCGGACAGCCGCGTTCCAGCGAGCGGCGACCAATGACGTCAGTGAAGTCACACTATTGGTCGGCTGACCAACAACGTCGCTAGTAAACACGGAAGTGGCTGTTTCCCCATCGGCCGTTTCTCTGACATGCGCGCTGAAGCCAACCGCCGCCCCTTGTCGTTCTTCCTCAAATGAGCGATTTCACGACACGAACACCACCGACACCCCGGAACATTCCTGACACTAAAGAAAACCCTCAAGTCGACGCTTAAGAAACTACAGACAATTCTGTCTTTCATAGCGATTTGGCCTATTTTGTCAGAACAAGTCCAAAGATGGCTCAAGACAAATACGACGTTGTGTCAGAAAACTTTACCGAAAGTTTTTTTTTCTTCAAAATTCATTTTATTTGGGACTGTATCTCTGTATCTCATCGGCAATGCAAAATGTTTGACTAATATATATATATAGATAATATATTAAGGAAATAGCATCCAACTCACAAACACAGATGCCTGCTGGTTTTGCTATGAAGAAACTTTTTTTGTGTGTTTCAGCCAATCAAGCGAGACCGCCGTCGCTTTGTTACTTTGTTCCCTTTTGCCCCAGGGTGGGTGGTTTTTGACTAGGGGTAATTATGTGGTGGTGGTCGTATAGTTAGTGGGTCTTCCCATGTGAGACAGTGCAGCCATACTGATTACCTTAGCATGAGCTTTAAAGCCTTTTAATTATTATCCTCTAATAATCATCATCTTTAATGTCTCCACAACTACTGTGGCTGGCGACTGGTAATGTCTGGGCAGGTGTGTGTGTGTGTGTGTGTATGTGTGTGGCTTTAATCATCATCAAATAGAGCTGTGTGTATGGGTAATTAAGCTGGTGCCAAATCGACTCTCACTCACAAGCACGAACTGGGAACTGAAAAACACCACCGCCGTCTATCGCTCAGCAAGTGCTGCGGGCAACTTTATTTGAGCTATCCTGCATGTTTTAACACAGATTGCTGCAGCGCTCCAGCCTAGAGTCCATTATTCAGCGTCTGATATTCTTCTAAGCTCTGGATTGCCTTCCCTCTCCACAAACTGACCATAATGCCAGGCTTGTAGAGCCAATGTGGCCTGCAGGGTTTGGTCTCCAACCACGAAATGAGCAGAAGGATGATGATTAGGGTTCTTGGATGAATACCCCCTACACACATACACACACACACACACACACACATGGGCGCACACACAAACGTACACACACACACACACACACACACACACACACACAATCAGGATCGGGTCGTGTTTTATGGCAACAGCAGGCCTGCAATAGTAGAATCCAGTATAGATGCTGCCTCGAGTGAGAATCGGCAGTAAATGGCAAAAACCTGCTGAGGCCTTCTCACCATTATCGAGCACGTTTCAATCCATTACGGATGACCTCACTCTGGACTTAATATTGGGTTGAAATGTCGATGTAGAGAGCAAAGGGCGGCCTGTGGTGTGTTTTTAATGGGGTTATTTACTGGATTGTGTCTATTTTCTCACTATAGGCCTGTGCATCTTTCCCACTCTCGTTAACTAGCTGCAATACGCTGTTAACCACTGTTGTGGAGCATGTAATTACAAACATGTAATAGAATCGAGGTGCTTTTAACAATGTTAATTGGTTTCTGTGCCTCCAAGCCTGCACATTTTCATTGTTCACTGTAGCTCCCATTGCTTAGTATTTGGCCCTGATTTGGCTCCTCAGTATTTGGCCCTGACACATGACTATGAGGGATAAGTACTTGCCAAATATATATAAAGTATATGTAAGTGTGTGTGTGTGTGTGTGTGTGTGTGTGTGTACACGTGTGCGTGTTTTCCTGAGGTTTTGGAGTGATTTACACAGCCTTGCACTCGATTAATTCCTGTACGGCAGCACAAACATGCCTGTGTGTACACGTGGTCTGAGGTATTAAGCTGACAGAGGCATACACACGGCGCAGTGTTGACCTGCTAAAAGTTTGAGGTGACACACACACACACGCACACATGCATGCACACATACACACACACGCTTTATATTTATGTTTATGTTTCATATTGGCCCCATTTATTTAATCGCATGCCAATCCTCAGCTCCAACCCAAACTCTGGGACACAATAAATCCTTGGATGCCGCTT